>NC_142884.1:55969703-56121218 GCF_051225735.1 Oryctolagus cuniculus | reverse complement strand
TTTATCACGGTGTAACAAATTACTACAGAATTTCAGAATTAAATAGAAACAATCTGTATCTAACACTTTCTGTCAGTGTGGAACATGGGCACAGGTTACCAGGGTTCTTGGCTCAGGGTCTCACTGGAAGCTGTAAGGTGCTGGCTGACCATGACATTGAGATCCTTGTCCAGTTCTGTTGTGGATCACAGGACTTTGGTCTCCTGCTGCCTGAGATCCAGGACCACTTGCAGTTCGTTATCACATGGCTTCTCATGGGCTCCCTCACAAAGTGCCTCCTTCTTCGCAGCCAGTGGGAGAACTACTTCTGGAAAGGTCCACACTTTTTAAAGGCTTCCACTGCATTAAGTCAGGGCCACAAGGAGAATCACTGACTTATTTGAAAGATTTCTTTATTTTATTTGGAAGGCAGAGTGATGGAGAGAGAAGGAGAGAAAGAAATGAAGGGGGTGGAGAGAGAGGGTGAGGGCAAAGAAGAGGGAGAGAGGGAGAGGGAGAGGGAGGGAGGGAGGGAGGGAGAGAATATCTTTTATTTGCTGGTTCATTCTCAAATTCCCAACAGCCAGAGTTGTGTTAGGCTGTAGCCAGGAGCTGGGAACTCCATCCAGGTTTCCCAAGTGGTTTCCAGGGACCCAAGCACTTAGGCCATCATCCACTACCTTCTCAGGTACATTAACATGGGTGTGTTAAGTGGAAGCTTATCCTGTTGAGGCACAACACCTTCTCAATCACCTTTTTATTAATACAAAGTTTACTGATGTGAGATCTTAAATATATTTGCAAAATCTCTTTAATTTGATGTATAAGTTAACCTAATCATCACGGTGATGCCTTATGGTTTTCAAAGATCCTGCCCAGGCTGGTTCCAAGATGGTGGAATAGCTACAGGATGGTCTGATTTACGTGGGGAGAAAGCAATATAAAAAAGGTAGAGAAAGTGCATTCTCAGGGTAAAGCAGCAGGGGAAACTGCAGTGGGACATCCAGCAAAAGCAGTAGTAACAGCTGGCCAGAAACTGGGCGGAAGGTCAAGACATGCAGTGGGGTACAGCGAGACAACGGAGCACCCGGCAACTTGGATCTGGAAAGCAGGGCACCTGCCCGCCCTGGCAAACCAGATGAGATGGAACTCCAGCACCTGTGCCGCTTTTCATACAGTGAGAGGCAAAGCTTGGTGAACTGTACCCCTTCGAGTACACCCAGGATCCCTCAGAAGAGCAGGGTGACTGCTCACCCAGAGGAGGGGAGGAAAGGAAAAAGGCAAAGCATCTCTCTTCCCTCCTCCTTCCTGCTGTAACCTGCAGCCAGCTGTGGGAGCACCGGCACCATTTTCAGACTTAGGCATGGGGCAGCCATCCCAGATTGTGTGCGCTCACCCAGCAATTCTTGGGGTCACCCTCTACCCAGTCACCGAGGCATCCATAGCAGTGCAGGAGCAACTGACTGAGGTGGCCTCCACTGTGTCAGCTGCACTCACCCTGCCATGTGAGGGGAGGGAGAAGCAACCCTTTACCCTTTAGAAGGGAAACACAGCCTACGGGACTCTCTTAAGTGCCCAGCACAAATGTGGAGTGAGCAGGACTGCAGCTGGCGGGTACAGTGCATGCTTGTAATCCAGAGATCTTGCTAGAGAGAAAAACTCATGTACCCTACTGGCATCCAATCTGGTTGGGAGGTCAGGACTCCATCTAGCAGGCTGGAACATATGCCAGCAGTGAACCTGGGGGTTCCTTGGCCCTCCTGCTGTAAGGATGGGCTAACAAGGAGGAGTGGTTCCACCTATATTCTCAGCTCCCAAGAGCCTTGGGTGCTGAGGATGAGAAAAACATTGTGATGACATGAAAGGAGATAGGGTGTGGCTGGTTTGAGCAATCACAGAGTGTTGTGGTGCACTCTCAGAGCTCCTTGGTGGCCTAGAGCAGCTCATAGAAGAGGGAATGGTGCTCACAGGAGGGGCTGGGCAGATCATATGTACATCAGTATGGATGAGTGTTGAACACACTGGGGGCTAACACCTGGGCACTCCTCAGCTTGGAAGAGAAAGAGCGGTTGCACCAACAGATGTGATCATTCCTCTCCATTCAGTTAACCAGAGGAAAGCAACTATGCCCATTCCTCTCCATTCAGTTAACCAGAGGAAAGCAACTATGCCCAACCTGGGTGTTACCCCAAATAATCACCAGATCCTGCAGCAATGACCAGAACTCCCTGGCCACACACCATATACCTCTTGGTATTCGCTGAAGGCATAGACATTTCACCAAACCACAGAGGCATAGTTCAAAGATAAACAGCCATCAGAGGAAAGAAAATTTTACAAATGCCAAAAAATAAATGCAAAAACCAAAGAAAAAAGAATAAGGAAGACACTAAGGAGTATAACAACAGTTCAATATTAGAATGTGAAGATGAAGAGATTGAGGAAAAGCCAGAAACAGAATTCAAAAAAATTAACCATAAAATTACTCAAAATTGAAACCAAGAAAATAATGTAAAAATCAATGAAATGAAGAGCTGGTCTTTTGAAATCAAGAAATGAAATAGACACACTATTGGCCCACCTAACAAAAAAAAAAAGGAGGGAGAAGACCCAAATCAACATAATCAGAGATGAAAAGGGAAATGTAATGACAGATACCACAGAAATAAAAAGAATCATCAGGAATTACTACAAAGAGCTGTATGTCAACAAATCAGAAAACCTGAAAGAAATGGAGATTCCTGGACCCATACAATCTACCTAAACTGAGTCTTGAAACTATAGAACACCTAAGCAGACCAGTAACCAAAACGGAGATTGAATCAGTAATAAACATCCTACCAACAAAGAAATGTCCAGGTCCCAATGGCTTCACTGCTGAATTCTTTCAGACATTTAAATAACTAACTCCAATTCTTCTTAAGCTATTCAAAACAATTGAAAGGGAGGAATCCTCCTAAACTTCTATGAAGCCTACATCATCTTAATTCCTAAATCAGAAAAATATACAACAGAGAAAGAGAACTATAGATCAATATCCTGGTTGAGCATAGATGCAAAAATCCTCAACAATATACTAGCCAACCGAATCCAACAACACATCAAAAAGATGATTCACCCAGACCAAGTGGTATTTATCTCTGGTATGAAGGGATGGTTCAACATCTGAAAATCAGCAAACATGATTAACCATATTAAGCAGAAGACCTAAAACCTTATAATTATCTCAACAGATGCAGGGAAAGCATTTGACAAAATTCAACATGCTTTTATGATGAAAACCTTAAGCAAATTGGTTATAGAAGAAACCTTCCTCAACATAATCAAAGCAATTTGTAGCAAACTCATAGCCAGCATCCTACTGAATGGGGGAAAATTGGAGGCATTCCCATTAAAATCCAGAACTAGACAAGGATGCCCACTGTCACGATTGCTATTTAATATAATCCTGGAATTTTTAGAGGTCTCAGGCGAGAAAAGGAAATCAAAGGGATACAAATAGGGAAAGAAGAAGTCAAACTATCCTTATTTGCTGATGACACGCTTCTATATATAGGGACCCTAAAGACCCCATGAAGAGACTATTGGAACTTGATCTGTGGTGACTAATAGAGTATTCAAAATGTAATTTATAGAAGTGAAACTGACACTTTGAGATATGATGATTCTTAACAGCCCTAGCCTTGACTGTTGGGGAACAATGTTTTCCTTGTTTGCTTGTGCTTGTTTTTTTCTTTACTTCTTTTTATTTTTTACCTTCATTTTAATCAGTGAACTCTTTACTTGGAGTAGGGCTAATCCTATGAGTATAAAAATTAACTGAAAATTGATCTCTATAAAAAATAAGAATGGGAAGGGAAGAAGGAGGAGGGAAATGGGTGAGAATAATGGTGATGTTGGGGTGGGGGGAGAAGCATCATGTTCCCAAATCTGTATATATTAAATGAATGAAGTTGCATTCCTTAAACAAAAATAAATTATATAAAAAGACAAAGATCCTGCCCACTATCAATGAGTGAGAATTAAAACAAGTATGTCCATGAGGGAACAGGAATCTTGAGGGTCATCTTAGATCTCTGTTACAGCAACTTTAGTGTTTTCTACATTTCCACCATAAACTCCATAAAGTCTTAAAAACTGAAGGAATTAAATTTGATTTTTAAGTTAATTCACAAATGTTAAACTTTTGATGGTATACATGTATATGTGTATATGTCATACTAATATAGAGATGTATATTATAATCACATGATAATGAAAAATACATATATTATCTAGTTCTTAATTTAAGACACTATAATATATATTTATATAGAGAAAAACAAACATGTAATAAGTTTGCAAATATAGATTCTTTTCACTGTGATAAGACTTGTTATTTATAGATACAGGTTATATACATAGTAAGAGTAGATGTAACTATTTTCCTATAATGAAAATATAAGTAGAAAAATGTATATTTTATCAATATTACTCCAAAATGCTTTTATGTACACACATATGTATGTATGTTATGTATAAAAGTTGCATGTGTTTACTTCCAGTATTAGTGCAAGTTCTGCTGCAGTGTCCCCAGTGGTCCCAAATGTGCTTCCACTGCCACAGCAACAGTGCCGCAGGAGCCATTACAATTTCCCTGTAAGTACTGGAGCTGTTACAGTGTCAATGAAGTATCTGCTACTTTCAGGGAAGTAGTAAGAGCCCCATAGGGGACATTACCGTGTTAATGCAGGGTCCAGTTTTTATGATGTCAACGGAAATACTATTTTAATATCAATGAAATCACCCCACACCAATTCTATTGTTATCACAAAAATAAGGGAAATGAAACACAAAAAGCTGGTTGTTATCTGATAGGGAATCTAAATTAAATCCTGCAAAGCTCAGCAAGGCTCCCCAGGGGCTCACAGTTTATCCTTAATCATCCTTCATGCAGCTCTCCTTAAATCACAGTAAGCACAATGGGGTCTCCAGGCAGAAAGTCCCAAACTCGGAAACAAAAAACTGTTGGAAGGCCGAAGAGGCAGTACTAGCAGTTAAACAAATCCCACTCTGACCAGCTAACATATCTTATATTGCCACAGTCACTGCCATCGAGAAACTAGTGACTCCTCCTTTGTACTGGCTCACTGCTTGTCTGTCTTGTCCTGAAACTAAGAGTCCACAAACTGTGCTGCCTGGTACCTGATATGAGTGAGGCAGCCTCAAATGGCCTCAGTCCAAGACTTCTGTCCATTGTGCTTCAGGAGATAAGGTCACTTAGCTTCACAACCCTTATCATGTATCTGTTTAATCTCTGGCAATTTGCAGAACTGCTCAAACTAACCAACTGATTAATTTCTCTCTTGAGAACCAGGAGTTACTTCAGCCCTGTAACCACAAAATCTGCTTCTCCCAGCCCCTGTTTGTTCATTCTGTGACTGAATGCAACACTTTGTGACCCTCCATGGTTGCCTGTTCTAGTCCGTGGATTGTGATCATATGTGACAACAAACTGCCCTATTGATCTCAGGTGCTCAGTGTCAGTTATTGTATGTTAAGCCATCCCCTTAATGCTAGGATGGCAGTTCCTCACTCCACATTGACATGAAAAAGAGGTAACCAAAGCAATCTGTTAACCTATGATTTCTTGATTATATTATGATCATTCTCGTTTTATTTTCTTGATTCTCAATCACTTTCATTCTGGATCTTGGCTAAATTCTTAGATTGCAAGAGATCTTTGATAACAGACTCATTGTCTTCCTCAGTAAGATCTCAGCATATGGACTACAACATAGGACAACTATGGACATTCTTGGGATTTTGGTTGCAGAGATAACAATAGAGATTATTTCTAAAGATGTATTACCATTTCACATGCAAATTTAATAGTCTTGCTCATTGCCTTGTTCTCTGTCACCTTGTCCCTCTACCTTCTCAATCTTGGCAACTAAGGATGTTTTTTGATTCTACAACATAATGAGGTCATGGTAGGAGAGGCAATTGCTGTGTTTGAGAAACAAGTCTCTTTTAATTGTGCTGTGTTTTGCAGAATATGGGAGGCAACATATTTAAATATAACTGGACACTTCTTCTATTGGGTAGCAGAAGGAGAAAGTAGGAAACTAAGGAGTTTGGAAGCCCAAGTAAGGATGACTGTTGGCAGTATTTTACATTAGACTCGGTGTGACCCACAAGGAAACCTAAAGGAAAGAATAAATTTCATCTAAACACAGAGATAATGCACAACCATTCCTATTTAGAAATGTAGAGAATTATTATTAATGTCATTAAAAATCATTAAAGTTTAGTGTTGTTGGATGATGTATGTATAAGGAACTGAACTCCTTAATCTGTATTTGAGAAAAGATTTAAGGACTGAGTCTGACAATTTTTAATTGAGTGAAACTTTCTGTTTCTTTTTTTTGAGGCTGATGCTAAATCTAAGCACATATGTTAAATCAGAAGATGTATATGCAATATACACATTTGAGCAAGTGGTCATTTGCAAAATAGGTCACCAGTTTGCTAAGTTCTTTATATATTAATTTGAAAATGATTTCTCTTGGGTTTCTTTTAAATTTTCTTTAGTGACATTTATGCTTTGAATCTTTTAATATAATCACATTTTCCCTGACTTAATTTGAGGCCATAATTAATTGTTATATCAAGTCCCTAATTGCTGAAGTACTTAGTGTGCTATGCATCAAACATTAACAAATTGTTGACTAACCAGCTGGGTTGCACCTGCAATTACATGTCTGCAGTTATAACTAATTGCCAAAAATTCACCCATGGAGAAGTCAGCATTTGGTTCCCTTCCCACAGTGATAAAGGGTTCTGGTGGCAAAAGGGGTATCGTGTCACACAAACTATGTTCCCATTTACAGGATATTCAACTTCATATTCAAATCTATTTACTTGCTTGATAAACATCAATACATCATGGTGGATTCATAAACCTCATTTGTTGATATTAATCTATGGTATGTTTTCTAGACACAAATATCCTAAGTGTCAAGTCAGATTCAAATGGTCGAGGCACATCTCACCTGCCTGATGGTTTCACAAATCCCGAAGATGAAATAAAACAGCAGGGCAGAGAAGTTTCAGTATTCAAACTTGCTGAAAATTGCCTACCAGCAGTATCCCAACTCTCAAACCGCTGAAACCATATAAAGAAGAAATTGACAAGTGGGGCAAAAATGTCAGATAGAGGCCATTTTTAGAACATTTAAGAACTACCAAGAACTTAACTTTGGGGACTTATTTAGGTTTATAAAGGTTTTATAATAAATTACTTTTTTCAGACTAAAAATGAAAAGTGCATTTAATAGAACATTGTCTGCATTTCAACATGCTCAGCGTTTTTGCTCGCTGTTCAGAGGTAATTTTTTTTCTCAAAGCTGACCATTTCTTCTTGTAAAACAAAAATATTGAACAGTTTAAATAAAAATATTTAGAATACATTTTATATATACATACAAACTTATGTAGATTATTTAAAAGAAAAAAAAAGTAGAATTTATTAGCATAAAGGAAAGGGCCTACAAGTCAAAATCTCAGAAATTTTCATTCTAATCTGCAGCCAAGCATTTATTATTTGAAAATTAACTCTTGTTAACATCATTTGCCAAATTTTCTGAGCATTGGTTCAGTAGAAACAATTGGACTTAATTTTAGTGACTGAGAATTCCTCAAACACAAGCTACTGCATGAACTCACATCAAATGGGAGAGTTTACAAATAATTTGGTCAAAATTAGAGTATTAGATCAATATGTCCACTTGAAACATAAATCTATGAGCTAAGACAAAGGCAGATGTAGACATAAATAAAAATTTATATGTGTTTAATCAGGTATATGGACTAAAGTGAGTAGCCGGGAACTATTATATCAAAAAAGAATAACTAAGTAACATGGCAAGAATGCAAAGGAATAAATACAATGGAATGTTCCCCCTATTTCAAGTGATGTGCTAGCTAATGTGCTAAGTGCATTTCCTCACTTGATTAACCTATCAGCCCTAGAAAGGAGACCCCAGAATGCCTATTTAACATAGGCAGAATTGAGGAGGAGATATCACAGACTAAGTTTAAAGCCACTAATTTAGTATTTGTCAGAGCCAGAGATTTGAAACCAGAAAGATTAGCAGTTTAATCAAAAGTTGGTCTCACATTCCATATGCTATAAAATTCAATAATCGTATGGCAATTCATCCCCTGATGTTTACATCCATTATTTCACTTTTTAGGTTTATTATAACTAGGTATATATATATGTGTATATATATTGATATATATGTATATATATAGATATAGTAGATGTATATGTAAATAGACATAATTATATTTAATGTAACTAAATTTTAGAACTGTTGCAGATAAATGAAATAATATATGAGTGTTTATATGTACAATTCTATCTACATATGTATCTAATATACATATAAATCTTTTTTTTTTTTTTTTTGACAGGCAGAGTGGACAGTGAGAGAGAGAGACAGAGAGAAAGGTCTTCCTTTACCATTGGTTCACCCTCCAATGGCCGCTGCGGCTGGTGCACCTGGGCCAGTGCACCGCGCTGATCCAAAACCAGGAGCCAGGTGCTTCTTCCTGGTCTCCCATGCAGGCGCAGGGCCCAAGCACTTGGGCCATCTTCCACTGCACTCCCGGGCCACAGCAGAGAGCTGGTCTGGAAGAGGGGCAACCAGGACAGGATCCGGTGCCCCAACTGGGACTAGAACCCGGTGTGCTGGCACCACAGGCAGAGGATTAGCCTGTTGAGCCGCAGCGCTGGCCTACATATAGATCTATATGCCTATATGTTTACTTATATTTCCTGTTTTGAAAATTCAAAAATAAAAAACTCCTAGATGCAGAAGTTATGAAGTGAAATAACTAAGAGCAAGCAGTTTTATTTTTTTCATTTGGGACACTTAGGTGCAGTATATCAGAATAAAGAATATGTCTGGGGGATTGTATATGTGTTAAGATTCTCTGTTTGTGGTCAGCGCCGCGGCTCAATAGGCTAATCCTCCGCCTGCGGCACCAGCACACCGGGTTCTAGTCCCGGTCGGGGCACCGGATTCTGTCCCGGTTGCCCCTCTTCCAGGCCAGCCCTCTGCTGTGGCCCGGGAGTGCAGTGGAGGATGGCCCAGGTGCTTGGGCCCTGCACCCCATGGGAGACCTGGAAGGGCACCTGGCTCCTGGCTCCTGCCATCGGATCAGCGCGTTGCGCCGGCCGCGGCGGCCATTGGAGGGTGAACCAACAGCAAAGGAAGACCTTTCTCTCTGTCTCTCTCTCTCACTGTCCACTCTGCCTGTCAAAAAAATAAAAAAAAAAAAAAGATTCTCTGTTCATGAACTACTTTTGCTGTAACCTGGATGCAACTGTCTAAAGTTTCTTATTCTCAAATTCTTCATTTTGTGATATAGATATAATTTGTTCATTACCAAATACTTACTGAACATCTATTATGCTATGTGACAATGTTCTAGATCATGATCAAAATGTAGTTCAAAGTAGCTTCCCTTATGGGTTTACATTGAAGTGGAAGAAACAGGCAGTAAGTCCCAATAGATAACAATGCAATTTACCCTATTAGAAAGTGGTAATTGGCATGGCAAAAAAAAAATCATGATAACTGAACACATTGTAGGGATCATGTCAGATTAATTGCACAGCATGGCAAGCCTAGAACAGGGTTCAGCACACAGTACTCATGCACACATATGTGACTAGAGCTTCAAATGACTTATTCTATAGACTCTGGGTCCTTTTCCGTTTGCCTCACTCCTTCCCTAATTGCAGTATATGAAGTAAATACTTGCCAGAAACACTCAAATCCTTTATAACAGCAAATCCTTCATTCTCAAGTAATACTATTTCTTTCCTCTTTAAAGCGATAGTTATCAAAAATATAGCTGAATCAAGCACATCAGTTCTGTTTCTATGTATGTGAGCAATGATTAAAGAAGGAAGTCCAGAAGTCTAACAAGAAATCCCTGCTAAAGCATCCTCTGTACAAAAAAAAAAAAAAAAAAAAAAAAAAAACTTTGAGAAAGATAAAGATCAACACAAGGAAACTCATAATTACTCCAAAGTGGGATAATATACCATATGCTCTTCTATAACTGGGCACAACAGGACACTGTCTAAATGGCTTTCTTAATGCACCCTATTGGGTCTAGGTATAGAACTAGAAGCCATATGGTGCAATTCAGCCCTCCACATGAACTTCTGGGTTTTTATTGTGTCTGTCACATTATTTCAGTATCATTTTTGATTTGAATGTGCAAACTGATTTTGCAGTAACAATCAAGAATTCACCAGGAACCTCACAAAGAAAGGTAACTTCTATTTGCTGTCAGAAGACAATGTGTGAGCTCATTCAGCCAGGTCTTTTCCTTTGGACTCAGAAGGTCCAGAGTTTCTAGATAAGTGAGATAAGTGAACCACTGTGAAGCCAGTGGGATTAGACACAAAGCAAAGGCTACATGTAAAAATAAAATGAAAACAAACATTATTACAGGCCCTGATTCAGGAAAGTGTCTGCCCCTCTGGGTTATTCAGACTTTCTCAAGTCCCATTGTGATTTACTGTAGTTTGATCTTATACTCATCCATCTACATGGTCATCCAACAAACTCTAACTCCATATCTATTGTATGTCAAACACAGAGCTATGTTCATCAGATACACAGAGGTATAACACATTTCCCCCGGATTTCAATGTACTTAAAGTATCATAGAGGGCAGGGATACGTCAAGAAATAATTAAAATGAGTAGATGTAGATAAAACGATACAGGGAACAAGGTGCTATGAAACATACAGAAAAAAACAGCTGACGAATGGGTTTTTAACATAGTTGAAATGTTTCAAATCATGGATAATAAATCATGTAATAGTCTAAATAGGAATCTTCTAGGTAGAAAAAAATTAGAATGATATCAAGCAAGCAAAATCAAACCACGGAGCCATAAAGGCACAAAAAGGGTACTGTGGTAAATTTTGGTAAATTATTAAGCAGCTGATGGTTCTGAAGGCTTTCCAGCTGAATGCATAAAATTAAAAATTCCTTGGGGGTCCAGCGTTGTGGCTCAGTGGGTTAAGCTGTGGTTTGGCACAACAGTATCCCTCATTGGAGTGCCATTACAATGGCTGCTTCACTCCCAATTCAGCTTCCTGGTAATGAACCTGGCAAGGCAGTGGAAGATGACCCAAATACTTAGGCTCTGCTACCCAGGTAGAGAGCAGAGTAGAGTTCCTGGCTCCTGACTTTACTCTTACCCAGGCCTGGCTATTCCAGGTATTTGAGGAGAGAATCATTGGATGGAAGATCTCTCATGCAGGCATGGTTTCTCTCTTTTGCTTTTCTCTCCTACCCTCTCCTCTCCCCCACCCCGCCTCTTCTTTCTTTCTCTCTCTGTGTCTCCTTCTCTGTGTCACTTTGTCTTTCAAATAAATCATTCAATAAATATTTTAAAATGCAAATAAGGTCTTAACAAAGAGCATAGAACTTAAGTAAAGATTAACTTAAGTAAAGATTACATAGAATGACTAAATATGGGGCAGGGCTGCACTGTGTCATAGTGAGTAAAGCCATCACCTGTGGTGCAGGCATCTCCTATGGGGATTGGTTCAAGTACAGGTTGTTCCTCTTCTAATCCTGCTCTCTGCTTTGGCCTGGAAAAGCACTAAAGGATGGTCCAGATGCTTGGGCCCCTGTACCTATATGGAAGACTGGGTAGAAGCTCCTGGCTCCTGGCTTTGGATCAGCCCAGCTCCGACCATTACGGCCATTTGGAGAGAGAACCAGTGGATGGAAGACCTTTTTCTCTGTCTCTACCTCTCTCTGTCTATAACTCTACCTCTCAAATAAATAAATAAATCTTTTTTTTTAAAAAAAAATGACTAAATACTTTGGAAGCAGGAGGAAGACTTGATAAAGGCTTGATGTTCTCTACTAATATACTGACAAGTTATTGTTCATTAATATTCATCTTATTTATGGGAAATTAAAACCTAGCAAACCATCACTTTATTCACTGACGGAACAGACTATCCATATTTCTTCACTGAAGCAGGAGCATGTGTTTATATGCAATCTATTGCAATTTAGGATGGTTCATCTTTATGGGTGCTGGGAAGTTAGTACTGCTGGTTAAGATGACAAGTCAGATACAATGAAAGTATGGGGGAAGAAACTGACAGGAAAAATTTTCTGAAGGGTTAAAATAAAAGGGATTGGCAATGGCACAAGGAGAGTGAGAAGCAAATCTTAAAAAAATGGCTTAGGGCACGTGAGTAAGGCTAACATTTTGAGGAATAAGTACAGAAAGCAGCTAGGATGGCACATAACAAAATTTCTGCAGCTCCACAGAATTTGTACATTCTTCAGCCAATCAATACAATCCATTTGAAGGAAGATCACTCACCACCAACTTCTCAGCCACATCAAACTGCTGCTGACACCGTGCCCTCACTAGGAATGCTTCTCTTCTGCTAATAGTATCATGCATATGCATCTTTTAGCATCCAGATTGAAGTTGAAGGGATGCATTCAAAACCATTGACCTCCAAAGCTCTTTCCCCTTCTGAAGTCTCATCACTTCCCACATCTTGCTCATTCCAAGTATTTGAAGGAAAAAGCTTAGATTTAGAAATAAATGTTCCTCAATGCCCATCTCAGGTTTATGATAAACCCAACCTATAATATGTTTTCAAGAATTGGTAAAGAGCACTTGTCTTTGAAAAATGAGGTTAACAGAGAAATTTATTGTGTTAGACAAAGTTTTGCAATGAAATTAAAATCTAAGTTTATTGGATTGCTAGCATATTTTAAAATGCATGCAGAATTCTTTAATAATACACATTTTCCATGAACTTTTTGAAGAAACTTTGTGTCTCCAGTTGATTTTCAGGCCAGTACTATTTCAAGCCATTGTAAAGTCTGGATCTATAAAGAAGAGTGAGAATAAGAGGAAGGGAAAATAGAATATGGATCCTTAAAAAAACATTCAGTACAGTTAAGGGGAGCACATGATTATAGAAATCAAAATGTCAGAAAAATCATCCCTGAAGAGTCCTAGTGGAATGTAAAAGAGAAGGTAATTCTTTAAAATGAGGGTTAATGCCAATGGCAAGGTTTGTTTTCTGGAAGTGAATCATGATGTTAGGAGAGTGTTAGATTTGAATGTGAGAATTTTCTCATCAAACAGTAAAAAAGTAAAGATATACTTGTCCAGATAACTAGAGAGAACAAAGAACTTCATAACATTTTTTTTTAATTCCTTACATCTCTACCTCTCTAAGCACTCAGTTCTCAAAATAAATGCTGTGGCTTCCAGATGTCTGTCTATCTCATTCTTTGAATTTCAATGAGCAAAACAGAACCAGACATTGTCATGGCCTCTGCATATTCAAGAGGAAGAAATATTGCACTACCCAATGTGAGACCCACATGTGCCTATTATTCCTGCCAGTGTCCATCAGACTGGCCACCTTCAAAATCAAGTTGGTGTTGTCTTAATCAATATTGTCAGTTTGTAATAATTATAAATGCATTCTTAGTCTTATTCTCATGAAAGTAACAAATAAGGATTTTTATGATATTAATTCAGTAGCCACTCAGAAACTGGGCTAGGGGGCTGGTGTTGTGGCATAGCCCCAACTTGTGACTCCAGAATCCCATATCAGAGTGTTTGTTTGAGTCCTGACTTCTATACTTTGGGTTCAGCTTCCTGCTAATGTGCCTGAACAGGCCGCAGATGATGGCCCATGTGCTTGGGCCCCTGTAACCCACATAGGAGACCCAGATGGAGTTCCTGGGTCCTGGCTTTAGGTTTGAAAGAGCCCTTTTGTGTAGTGACTTGGGGGTGAGCCAGGGGATAGAAGATCTCTCTCTCTCTCTTCCTCTCTCTCTCCCCCTCCTCTGTGTGTGTGTATGTGTGTGTGTGTGTGTGTGTGTGTGTGTCTATCTTCTTCCCTCCATCCCTCCCTCCATATCTCTGTCACTCTTTCAAATGAATAAATATAAAAACAAATCTTTGAGAAGGAATAAATAAGGTTAGGCATTATAGGGATATACTTTTTTTTTGCTCTCTCAAAAACTTTGTCAACTAAGAGTTATTGTCTTGCTTTATTCACAAGAATAAACTCTGACTCAAAAATGAAGCATTTTGCATCATTTTGCATAAGGACAATCAACTAGCAACAGCAGAATGGGAATGAGGATTTAAGTCTAGGAGACCAAATCACAAAAGTGTCCTACCAAAGTGTCCTTTTGTACATTGTGAAGGAGGAAAGAAAACAAAACAAAAAATACAAGTCAAAATGTCATTCAGGAAATCAGTGCAGATGTTTCAACCCCATGACCAGACTTTCAGCGAACTGTAAAGGAGGTGTGGCAGACATCTTGCCCAGTTGTTCCACCTGTTCCAGTTGTTGTACCTTTGTTGGAGCAATTTCTCCTGTGAAATTCTGTCTTTCATCTCTGAATGTCCAAGCACGTCCCCTCAAGCAGTGAAGAAACTGAAGTATGCAAAGGAATGTAAGAAGTTCAAAGAAGGTCTCAGTTATTGTAGTTAATTTTAAGAAGTTAATTTGATTAAAACTGTCCTTTTTTCCCTAGAGGTGTTTAGTAGAGATTCACATGAAAATATCTACTTCTATTGTCACTGTCATCATCACTAGCCTATCACCTTGAGGTTTATCATCATCACTAACCTTCAAAGCTGTGTGTGATAGGTAGATGTGGTGTATTCTCAATTTGTTCATTGAAATCACATAGCAATCTTCTAAAATTAATTGTATGTCCCTAACCTAACCATAAAAAACCAGGAGCTCTATCAGTTAATGTCTTAAGATTTTAATGTTTCAGTACAATTTGCTGGCATTTAGAATTTAGGGAGTATGTTCACTTGCTTTATTTCAACTGACAGAGATTCCAAAAATCTTTCGTAGGAAGGACTGACAACATTTTAGAAAACTGAGGTGAATTTTCCAAGGAAAGCCAGATGGAATACACTTCTGGTTACTGACAAGTACAGTCATTTTTTTATTATTTCTTTTGCCATTGGAATAACTTGTTATGATATGCTAGGAACCACAGTGCTAGGTAGTATTTGGCCACAGGCAGAACTGGGTCAATTCACTGTGTTCCCTGATGGATTTTGTTGAGAAGTAATGTGAAACAGTATTTGGACTGAGATAGAGTGTGATGTTTTGTGTATGACATGAAGGAATCAGTGTATGGTAGCTCACATATTTAGTATTTGCTAATTATAATATAAACATTTTATATTCTCAATAACTTCCAGATAGTCACTCTCTTCTCCTTTCCACTTTCCTCTCCATAAAATCTTAGTCTTCTATTTCAAGCAGATTCTCCATCAAAATCTCAGAGTGATTTAAAAAGTTGGTATCCTTTCATAGAACTTTCATGGATTAAACCAAATAGTCCATTCCACATCTACATCTGCCATCCTGACTGATATTGAAGAAAACCACACCAAGACATATTGTGCGCTCTACTAGAAAATTATGGTATTGAGCAATCTTCCTTTCTTACACAAACAAGTCAAGTAGAAACTTCACATAAATTTTACATAGAAATGTAGAAATCATCAATTCCAGATATTTTCCCTTCAGTAGTATAGTATTCTTTAAAAACACACATTCCTTCACTACACAATTTTCATAGTTGAAACAAGTGCAATATGACCATTTTATTTTGGATAAAAATCTAGAAGTGGATGAATCTAGATTTCACTGGCATAGAAGAATATGAATTTACATGCACATATAAACATGTATATATCTTAAAATAGTAACAGCACTATTCGAACCTTTGGGAGGAAGCAAAGTGTCATGTGGGACACACATGTTTTAGGTAGATAGATGTCTGCTTTTAAGTAGAGTCTCTGTCCCTCACTCTACAAGTTGCCTTTGTGAAAACATCATATATGTATACATGTGGACATACAGAAATCTAACATAATTGTCTTTTTTGCTGAGTAGATTGTCTATATGTTTTCAGTGGGGAAAAAAATACCCAAAGATTATCTAATGTGTCCAAAATTACATAACTCACTAAATTTCAGATATGGTTGATATTCAAATTCAAGTTTTTCATACCCTGAAGTTCATAACCACTAAATTACCACACAAACCTATTTAAGATATATTTGGGACCAGGGAGATATTTAGTAAGGAAAAAGGCTCTTTCTAAGTTTCTGTAATTTTTTAAGCGATACTAGCAGAACATCCTGCTTTGTTTACACTGACGTCGTAAAGGAGGCGATGGAATTTTCTGGAGCTTCTACCACACCTGCATTGTACTATTTTTAATTGTAAAAACATCCAATTGAAAAGAAAGAAACAAAGAGGTAGGAGAAAAAAAGGGAAAGAAGATAATGTGTTGTGTGAAACTGAGAACCATATCTATAGTGAAAATTAGAATATATTTTAGTATTTGATTTGGTCTTTTTCTAGAACATTTAATTAACTAATTAATTTGTATATTTTTGCATGCTAGATGTTGTCACACACAATACATACTATAATCCTATTAATAAATCATTAAAAGAAGACATGAGAAAGGGAAGGGGTAGATGAAATGAGGTAAGAAGCAAGACAATATAACAATGTTCTTATATAATGATTTTTTTCATTAGAAAAACAAAGACAACCCCAAATTTGATTTCTGATGGATGCCTTACTTGAGAAAACTTACACTGTACTTTCCCCATAGCTTTGCAAAAGAATATTTAGCGGCCCTGTTAGACAGTCTCAGAATGACACTGGCATCCCAGGTAGCTATAGCTGGACTGCGCTTAAAAGCAACAGTCAATGGTAAACATGTAAGAAATAAGCAGCAACTGCTGAGTGACCTTGGAGAGGACACTGCCTTTAGCACCAAGCTGGGGACACTCACGTTGTTATCAGGGACTGGGAACACCTGGTTGTTGGAATAATCAGACTCCAGAGGACATTTCCACAGGGGGTGACTCCTAAGGACCAATTTCCCATGCACTCGTTATGGTACCAGGTGCTTTTGATTATGTGAGAAAAAGTGAGTTCTATCTGGAGGTGGATTAGGACTCCAGCAGGAAGTATTAAAATTCCTGACAGGTAAAGCAGTGTATGAAGAGCTTTTCCACTTAACAACTGAGAATCCACAACCACTCTAACCCCTCTTATTTCATCCAAGACATTAAATGACACTGCTCTTATCAGTTTGGCTGCAAAGTCATTAATTCTGTTTGAAATGTGGGGGTAAAAAAGACAAATTTTCTTAGCTTTTCAGATGTCAAGTGAATTTCACAAAACCCTGAAAGAAAAAATTCACGTTTCCTCTTTGCATATTTAAGATGTTATGAGAAGGATGACTGACTAGCATTGTTCAGTATCACAATTATAGGAACTCTTCTATGTGTTATGGTCTTGAATCAATCAAAGTAATCAAGAATTTTTTTTAAAAAGTCACCACTGAAGTAAAAGTCAAAAAGTAACCCTCCAGAATTCCATGGCCTCCACAAAGTATAATTCAAACAATGGTATATATCAGATTGATGAAATCTCATACTAATCCAAGTTTAGACAAATCTGAATGACTTATTTAATACTAATGTAACAAGACATACATATACTAAATTCTTTGTATCATTTAGCTACTACAGAAATGGGTATGGTATGATTACAATATTTATAATCATACACAGCACTAAAATAATGACATCGACTCTTAGATTAAGTAATTTTCCTATGATCACACAGTAAAAGGCAAGTCTAATGACAGAATCAGTGTTCATCTGGCAGAATGGAGTCCCTATTTCCTTAAATATTTGTTCATTATTTAATAACTTTGATGTTTGGTAAGTATTTATAAAGACATACTTCTCCTAGACACGATGCTCATTCTGTAATCTCCAATTTCTTTGGCTGTAGGGAATATTACACCACAGTATCTTTTCCTAGTGACATATATAATTTTATTTTATTTTATTTTATTTTATTTTATTTATTTTTTTGACAGGCAGAGTGGACAGTGAGAGAGAGAGAGACAGAGAGAAAGGTCTTCCTTTTCCATTGGTTCACCCCCCACTTGCTGCTGCAGCCGGTGCACCACGGCCAGCGCACCAGGCTGATCTGAAGCCAGGAGCCAGGTGCTTCTCCTGGTCTCCCATGCGGGTGCAGGGCCCAAGGACTTAGGCCATCCTCCGCTGCACTCCCGGGCCACAGCAGAGAGCTGGACTGGAAGAGGAGCAACCAGGACAGAATCCAGTGCCCCGACAGGGACTAGAACCCCAGATGCCGGCGACGCAGGCAGAGGATTAGCAGATTGAGCCGTGGCACCGGCCTAATTTTATTTTAAACCACTGGAGTCTGAGAATTCTTCTGCATGTTTTAATATATTTCTTTATTTGTTTCAAACAGTATTTGAAATTTCCAATTCAGAAATTGGAGTAGTTTAGGAAAGAGAGGGGGGTAGGGAAGAGAAAAAAAGGGAAGAAAAGAAGGGTAAGAAGGGGATACTATATTTTTGGAATTGCATCTATGAACTACACTGAATCTGTAAAATAGAGTCGAATTTAAAATAAAAAGAAATTAGAGTATTTGCAAACTATACCAGAGAGGATTTTAGGTTCCTCCTTTTTAATATACTACTTGTACTTTTTCTAAGTGAAAATACTCATCCTAGTTATAGATGAAACACACCAGATTTTCCTGACTCAATATTTACCCTATAATATTCTGTACTTAAAAGCAAGAGTAGAAGCTGGAGATTCCTTGTGGGTTTTCAATAACTGATTCAAATTGTAATTCAGTAGCTGAAAAAAAAAGGAAAAGTGTTTTCAGCAACAGATTTAAAATCCCTAACTACTACTTTACATCTTTCAGGTAATTTGGGAATGAGGCTGTAGATATATTAAATGTTCACCATCATACAAGCAATTCGTATACCTAAACCACTAGGGGTACTCAATAATTGCTGAACTGAATGAGAAGTATGTTTCCAATTTAGAAGGACAGAAAAACTACAGCAGAGAAGTTGTGTAAAATCATATAAGAAAATCTTCGTAGGGCTATATACTGACATCAAAAAAAAAAAAAAAAAAAAAAAAAAAAAAGAAAGAAAGAAAGAAAGAAAAGAAAAAAGCCAAGCTCAGCTCCCTTGGTCATACATTGCTTTAGTCTACAGACATTGCTGGGAATTCCCGGTTCTGGTGGAGAATGGAATAAAGCCATGTTTCTGAGTGATTGCTTCTCAACACAGACACTTTTAGACTGCTGTCCAGGGCCCAGATGTCAAAAAGGGGCTGATCGGAGAGAAGCCCATTGTTTGTTTTATTGTAACTTCAGCTTCCTGTCAGTGAAAAGGAAAATGCTCTATTTTTGTGACAGATGTAGGGGCATTCACAAAGTAAAGGAGGTTATAGCGTGAATATCACCATTTTCTTTAAAGTACAGTAGCAATTGTCAATGAAGACAAGTCAGCAAAAAATATCATGAAGCTAATTAAAATTATGTCAGAAGATAAACTAATTAGGACACCAGTGTATAGATATGACATCGTGTCATTCTAGAAAAAAAGAAAGAAGAAAGCATGGAAAATTCAAAATAAAGGTAAAAGAAATAGAGGATTTCATACAATAGCAGGGAAGCAAATTAATTACTGCCTCGCTCAACACAGACAGAAGCAGAACACAAATAAGAACCACTAGAGGCCGGTGCCGCGGCTCATTAGGCTAATCCTCTGCCTCGCGGTGCCAGCACACCGCGTTCTAGTCCTGGTCGGGGTGCCGGATTCTGTCCCGGTTGCCCGTCTTCCAGGCCAGCTCTCTGCTGTGGCCCGGGAGTGCAGTGGAGGATGGCCCAAGTGCTTGGGCCCTGCACCCCATGGGAGACTAGGAGAAGCACCTGGCTCCTGGCTCCTGCCATTGGATCAGCGCGGTGCGCCGGCCACAGTGTGCTGGCTGCGGCGGACATTGGAGGGTGAACCAACGGCAAAGGAAGACCTTTCTCTCTGTCTCTCTCTCTCACTGTCCACTCTGCCTGTCAAAAAAAAAAAAAAAAAAAAAAAAAAAGGACCACTAGAGATGTGCTTGAAGAAAAAAAAAACAACTGCTGTGCAGCTAGCCGTTGCATGTCTTGTCCTTGGCCAAAGTGATTCTTCTCCTCTCTGAGCACCTGAAGGAAGTCACTGGAAGTCTCAGGAAACCATGAGCGAGGAAGGCCCCACCCAGGGCAAATGGAAGCTTGACAGTGGATTTCCCCTTACAGATCTGAGTCCTTAAAATCATGACAATCATTTACATGAGGTGCTGACAGGCTTCACTGTGAGGCAAGGAAACACAGGAAGCATTACAACTCTTCAGTTTCTGAAATCCGTTTTTGTGCACAAGCTACTGGTCATGTCTTTACAAAATTTCTCATGCTGCATCCCCCACAAAACAACAAAATTAGGCACTGTCAGCAGAAAAGGAATGCTTTGAATACATCAGTCAGAAAACAGGCACATTTGAAAAAACAGACTTAGAAAAAGTCACAAGGGAGATTCTGGAAACTACTGCAAGTGCTCATGTGTGTGCCTGTATCTCTCTATTCTGAAACTGATGCACTGCCAGCGACCACAAGCTTGCATTTAACAGGATTCTTGCTCATTTCATCTGCCATAGAAAAACGTAATTAAATATTTCCACATCTGACTTTTTGATATGCTTTTGAAACTTTCTAAATAATTCCCTTAAGCCTTTATGACTCCTGAAAAAATAAAAGTACAAAGAACTCTGCCAAAAGTCACATGGTTAATTACAAGTAAAACAATCTTTGTGATTGGTATCATGTATAAAGTTAATTGTCTCATTAACCTTAGCCATAGTAATCTAGTCCCATTATAAATGAGAATCAAAAGATGGGCCAGAAATGAAAAATAAGTAATGACATCAAATGGTGTATATTTCTCCACTGTGATCTTTAAGATTTAAATGCATGTCTCTTCAGATTAATAACTAATAAATGCTGCAATGTCAAGATGATAGATTGATTGAGAACTGGCCTTAGTGTACTAGTGGCATTTTAGGATATCACAGCAGATCCACCATCCATTACCCTTATTCCTATCCGTAGGCAACAGAAAATTAAATCATTACTTGAAATGAAAGAAGCAAATTTCTTCCTTATGTGATAGTCTCTTGAGATAGAAAATGAAGAATTTCTGGAAACTTTCTATCAGTCTGAAAGGCTGTGTGACCATAAATTCACCCAGAAACCTAGAGACTTAAAGATGATGTCAGGATACAAATGATCAACTAGATTTTCAAGACATCTTGAAGAAACAGATTACTGTTTTGTATTTGTTTGATTAAAACTCTACCACGTGTCTATCTTTATTCCTGTCTCAGGGATGCCTTTTTGACTCAGGTACAACATGTCAAAATAATGCAATAAGGTGTTAAAATTGCAAGATTAGCTGAATGTTTATAGTTTAAATAACTTCAATTGAATTGTTACTTATGCTTGGTAAGTAGTGCCTTTTGTATTCCTGTTTCACTTTATAGTATCATATAGATAATTAATGTTACCCAAATTACAAAAAACATTGGGACTGATGTACCCAATCTTTTTTTTTTTTTTTCTGTTCTCATATGAGGAAACGGATGGGACAATTGGATCATTTGGACTGCCTGGAAAAAGAGAAGAGACTATAACACGAGCCATATATGATACCATTTTAGTCTTGCAAAATGCTAATGTGGTAGATGCTAGCGCTCTGGTCTCTGCCCAATAAAATCTGTACATAGTTGCCTTAGAGGAGGAGCAGGATTGTGCAATAAGAGAGAAAGAAGCAGTAACCCAGTGGGATTTCTTTTTCTATAGACACAACAGGACAATGGATGCTAATGTTATTTAGGTGTTTGTATGTTTATTTTATTTAATTTGGTGTATCTCTGGGTATATGTCCTTCCTCAGAAAAATATTGTAGAGAAACTTGATATCTTTCATTAATAGTCAGTATTTAATTTTTTTAACTTTTATTTAATAAACATAAATTTCTAAAGTACAACTTTTGGATTATAGCAGCTTTCCCCCCCTTAACCTCACTCCCACCGTAACCATGCCATCTCTCACTCCCTCTCCCATCCCATTCTTCATCAATATTCATTTTCAATTATCTTTATATACAGACAATCAAGTTAGTATATACTAAGTAAAGATTTCAACAGACTGCACCCACACAGACACACAAAGTATAGAGTACTGTTTGAGTAGTAGTTTTACCGTTAATTTGCATAGTACAACACATTAAGGACAGAGATCCTACATGGGGAGTAGGTGCACAGTAGTGTGCAATAGTTAAATCAACAACTGACACTCTTATTTATGACATCTGTGATCACCTGAGGCTCTTGTCATGAGCTGCCAAGGCTATGGAAGCCTCTTGAGTTCAGCAACTCCAATCTTATTTAGACAAGGGCATAGTCAAAGTGGAAGTTCTCTCCTCCCTTCAGAGAAAGGTACCTCCTTCTTTGATGACCCATTCTTTCCACTGGGAACTCACTCACAGAGATCTTTCATTTAGGTCATTTTTTTTTTTTTTTTCCAGAGTGTCTTGGCTTTCCATGCCTGCGAAACTCCATTGGCTTTCTAGCCAGATCCGAATGCCTTAAGGGCTGATTCTGAGGCCAGAATGCTGTTTAGGACATCTGCCATTCCCAGTCTGCTGTGTATCCTGCTTCCCAGGCTGGATCTTTTTTTTTTTTTTTTTTAATTCTATCAGTTATTATTAGCAGACAGTAGTCTTGTTTATGTGATCCCTTTGACACTTAATCCTATCATTATGATTGGTTATGAACTTAAACTGATCACTTTGATTAGTAAGATAGCATTGGTACATGCCACATTGATGGGATTAAATTTGAATCCCCAGCACATTTCTAGCTCTACAAATAGGGATAAGTCTGAGTGAGTAGGTGCCGAACTGTATATCTCCTCCCTCTCTTATTTCCACTCTTATATTTAACAGGGATCACTTTTCAGTTAAATTTAAACACCTATGAATAATTGTGTGTTAATTAAAGAGTTCAACCAATGGTATTAAGTAGAACAAAAAAGCACTAAAAGGAATAAAATAGTAAGTTGTTCCTCCATAGTCAGGACAAGGGCAGATCAAGCAAATGGGGTATAGAAGGAAGATTCCTCAATACAATGAAAGCAATTTATGGAAAACCCACTGCCAGCATCCCATAGAATGGGGAAAAGTTGGAAGCATTTCCACTGAGATCTGGTACCAGACAGGGATGCCCACTCTCACCATTGCTAGTCAATATAGTTCTGGAAGTGTTAGCCAGAGCTATTAGGGAAGAAAAAGAAACTAAAGGGATACAAATTGGGAAGGAAGAACTCAAACTATCACTATTTGTAGATGATATGATACTTTATTTAGTGGGTTCAAAGAACTCTGCTAAGAGACTGCTGGAACTCATGAGTTTGGCAAAGTAGCAGGGTATAAAATCAATGCACAAAAATCAACACCCTTTGTATACACAGGCAATGCCATGGCTGAGAAAGAACTGCTAAGATCAATCCCATTCACAATAGCTACAAAAACAATCAAATACCTTGGAATAAACTTAACAAAGGATGTCAAAGATCTCTATGATGAGAATTACAAAATCTTAAAGAAAGAAATAGAAGATACCAAAAAATGGAAAATTCTTCCATGCTCATGGATTGGAAGAATCAATATCATCAAAATGTCCATTCTCCCTAAAGCAATTTATAGATTCAATGTGATACCAATCAAAATACCAAAGGCATTCTTCTCAGATCTGGAAAAAATGACGCTGAAATTCATGTGGAGGCACAGGAAACCTAGAATAGCTAAAGCAATCTTGTACAACAAAAACAAAGCTGGGCGGAGCCAAGATGGCGGAATAGTGAGGGCGCGCACCGATAGTCCGGGAAAATTTAGTTTAATAAAAGGGGAGTTACGGTAGCCTCAGAAAAAAGAACCAGGAAAATATTGCAGACAAAACTCTTCTGGATCCAGTGGGCGTGAATCGGAGGACCTACTGGGAGAACAAGGTCGCCCACCGCGCGCGAAAGCCAAACCGCAGGACCGAGCCGCGGGACTGAGCCGCGGAAGCCGAGCCGCGGGACTGAGCTGCGCAAGCTGCAGGGTCTGCACGCAAGTGCTCGAAGGGGAGTGCAACAGCGGGGAGACTTGGGAAGTCCAGAGCTCCGAGTCCACTCATCGGCGCTGGAAGGGGAGCAGACCTGCGTGGAGAGCGTGGGAGCCCACAGTTCGGGACATCAGCGGCAGACTCAACACACCAGCGCTGGAACGCGAGGTGAGCCGAACCTCAATAACCCGAAACACCGGCAGGCAAGCGGAGAGAGGAGACTAGAGGGAACGACCCCCGGGGCGGGGGGGACTTCACCAAGCTAACTGGAAGAGAGAGAGAGGGAAAAAAAAAAAAAAGGTGACTGGTATGGACACAGGTTTCTCTCTCTCCGCTCACCTCTCAAGGGCGAGCAAGACAAAGAGCAGGCGCCATCTTGGACATACGTCATAAGCAGAGCGACCTCAGGTCTGCACCGGCCCTGAGCCTAGCAGTAAAACCTGACTCTGGGTGGGGCGAATTAACAGGAGATTAGGACTTAG
Organism: Oryctolagus cuniculus; assembly: GCF_051225735.1. NCBI lineage: Eukaryota > Metazoa > Chordata > Mammalia > Lagomorpha > Leporidae > Oryctolagus > Oryctolagus cuniculus. Next base: position 56,096,582 of record NC_142884.1, on the reverse strand, counting down.
TAAATTTATGGTGCTACTGAACTGAGACTGTGAAAAAAGAGACGGTGGGGGAGAGAACTCACGGAATTCACGTGAGCACTCTCCAGAGACGCTACAATTCCGTAACTTTGGCAACCCAGTGGGAGACTGAAGGAGAATTTGAGCCCACTCTAAGGGCCGAACAGATTCCCTGTGTGGTCCTTGGGAAAGAGCTTCTGATCTCTGGCTCCTGTGGGTATATCATTTGCCTGCTAACTACCTCCAACTTTGTTCAGCTGTGCAGAATAACTTCCCTGTTGAATCAAAAAAAAAAAAAGAGAGAGAGAGAGAGAGAGAGAGAGAGAGGTTTACCACGCCTAACCTGGGAGTGTCACCTTTGGCACACCAAACAGAGCTCTCAGGCCGCACCCATCTCAAGCCCTAAGGCTCCATCAAAAACAGATAGTCCACTTAATCTAGAGTCATAGTATAACAAGAAAAAGCACCACAGTGAAGAAACCAAATATCTCCAATATGACAAATAACAAACGCAAAAACCAAGGTAATAAAAACAAGGAAGTCACCATGAAGCCCTCAAATGAAAAAGACACCCCAATTCAAGATTATGAGGATGATGACATAGAAGAAATGCAAGAAGCAGATCTCAAAAAATTGATAAGAACATTAAGAAGTTCTCAAAAACAAATTCTTGAACTACAGAAATCCTTAATGGACAAGATAGAAAATCTCTCTCGTGAAAATGAAATATTAAGGAGGAATCAAAATGAAACGAAACAATTAGTACAACAGGAAACTGGGATAGTGACTGAAGTGAAGAATTCAATAGATCAAATGAAAAACACAATAGAGAGCCTTACAAACAGAATGGGAGAAGCAGAAGAGAGAATATCGGACTTAGAAGACAGAGAACAGGAAAGGATACAGTCAGACCAAAGAAAAGAAGAGGAAATTAGGAATCTAAAACATATTGTCGGGAATCTTCAGGATACTATTAAAAAACCCAACATTCGGGTTCTAGGAGTTCCTGAAGGCATGGAGAGGGAGAAAGGATTAGAAGGCCTTTTTAGTGAGATATTAGCAGAAAATTTCCCAGGTTTGGAGAAGGACAGAGAAATCCTAGTACAGGAAGCTCACAGAACCCCTAATAAACACGACCAAAAGAGACCCTCACCACGGCACGTTGTAATTAAACTCTCCACAGTGAAACATAAAGAAAAGATCCTAAAATGTGCAAGAGAGAAACGTCAGATTACTCTCAGAGGATCTCCAATCAGACTCACAGCTGACTTCTCATCAGAAACTCTACAAGCTAGGAGGGAATGGCGAGATATAGCCCAGGTACTAAGAGAGAACAACTGCCAGCCCAGAATATTATATCCTGCAAAGCTATCATTTGTGAATGAAGGTGAAATAAAGACTTTTCATAACAAACAGAAATTGAAAGAATTTGTTGCCACTCGTCCAGCCCTGCAAAAGATGCTTAAAGATGTGTTACACACAGAAACAAAGAAACACGGTCATCAATATGAAAGAAGGTAAAGGAAGGAAACCAAGGAAGGAAAGCTCACAGCAAAAGATCACAGGGAATTCAAAGCATATATTAGAACTTATCTTTGGCAAATGGCAGGGCAAAGTTACCACTTATCATTAGTCACATTGAACGTGAATGGCCTGAACTGTCCAGTTAAAAGACACAGATTGGCTGATTGGGTTAAGGAACAAAACCCATCTATTTGCTGCTTACAAGAAACACATCTTTCCAACAAAGATCCATACAGACTGAAAGTGAAAGGCTGGAAAAAGATATACCATGCCAACAGAAATGAAAAAAGAGCAGGCGTAGCCATCTTAATATCAGACACCATAAACTTTACCACAAAAACCATTAAGAGAGACAAAGAGGGACACTACATAATGATTAAGGGATCAATTCAACAGGAAGATATAACAATTATCAATGTATATGCACCTAACTACAGGGCACCGGTTTATCTAAAAGATTTGTTAACGGACTTAAAGGGAGACTTAGACCCCAATACAATAATACTGGGGGACTTCAATACTCCACTCTCAGAAATAGACAGATCAATAGGACAGAAGATCAACAAGGATACAGTAGATTTAAACGACACTATAGCCCAAATGGATCTAACAGATATATATAGAACTTTCAATCCTACAGCTAAAGATTATACATTCTTCTCAGCAGTACATGGAAGCTTCTCTAGGATTGATCACATACTAGGCCATAAAGCAAGCCTCAGCAAATTCAAAAGAATTAGAATCATACCATGCAGCTTCTCAGACCATAAAGGAATGAAGTTGGAAATGAACAACTCAGGAATCCCTAGAGCATACGCAAACACATGGAGATTGAACAACATGCTCCTGAATGAACAATGGGTCACAGAAGAAATCAAAAGAGAAATCAAAAACTTTCTGGAAGTAAATGAGGATAACAGCACAACATACCAAAACTTATGGGACGCAGCAAAAGCAGTGTTAAGAGGAAAGTTTATATCAATAGGTGCCTACATCAAGAAATTGGAAAGGCACCAAATAGATGAGCTTTCTATTCACCTCAAGGATCTAGAAAACCTACAGCAAACCAGACCCAAATCTAGTAGGAGAAGAGAAATAATTAAAATCAGAGAAGAAATCAACAGGATTGAATCAAGAAAAACATTACAAAAAATCAGCCAAACGAGGAGCTGGTTTTTTGAAAAAATAAACAAAATTGACACCCCATTGGCCCAACTAACTAAAAAAAGAAGAGAAAAGACCCAAATCAATAAAATCAGAGATGAAAAAGGAAATGTAACAACAGACACCACAGAAATAAAAAGAATCATCAGAAATTACTACAAGGACTTGTATGCCAGCAAACAGGGAAACCTATCAGAAATGGATAGATTCCTGGACACATGCAACCTGCCTAAATTGAACCAGGAAGACATCGAAAACCTAAACAGACCCATAACTGAGACAGAAATTGAAACAGTAATAAAGGCCCTCCCAACAAAGAAAAGCCCAGGACCAGATGGATTCACTGCTGAATTCTACCAGACATTTAAAGAAGAACTAACTCCAATTCTTCTCAAACTATTCAGAACAATCGAAGAAGAGGGAATCCTCCCAAATTCTTTCTATGAAGCCAGCATCACCTTAATTCCTAAGCCGGGAAAAGATGCAGCACTGAAAGAGAGTTACAGACCAATATCCCTGATGAACATAGATGCAAAAATCCTCAATAAAATTCTCGCCAATAGAATGCAACAACACATCAGAAAGATCATCCACCCAGACCAAGTGGGATTTATCCCTGGTATGCAGGGATGGTTTAATGTGCGCAAGACAATCAATGTGATACACCACATTAACAGACTGCAGAAGAAAAACCATATGATTCTCTCAATAGATGCCGAGAAAGCATTTGATAAAATACAACACCCGTTCATGATGAAAACTCTAAGCAAACTGGGTTTGGAAGGAACATTCCTCAATACAATCAAAGCAATCTATGAAAAACCCACAGCCAACATCCTATTGAATGGGGAAAAGTTGGAAGCATTTCCACTGAGATCTGGGACCAGACAGGGATGTCCACTCTCACCACTGCTATTCAATATAGTTCTGGAGGTTCTAGCCAGAGCTATTAGGCAAGAAAAAGAAATTAAAGGGATACAAATTGGGAAGGAAGAACTCAAACTATCCCTCTTTGCAGATGACATGATTCTTTATTTAGGGGACCCAAAGAACTCTACCAAGAGACTATTGGAACTCATAGAAGAGTTTGGCAAAGTAGCAGGGTATAAAATCAATGCACAAAAATCAACAGCCTTTGTATACACAGACAATGCCATGGCTGAGGAAGAAATTCTAAGATCAATCCCATTCACAATAGCTACAAAAACAATCAAATACCTTGGAATAAACTTAACCAAGGACGTTAAAGATCTCTACGATGAAAATTACAAAACCTTAAAGAAAGAAATAGAAGAGGATACCAAGAAATGGAAAAATCTTCCATGCTCATGGATTGGAAGAATCAATATCATCAAAATGTCCATTCTCCCAAAAGCAATTTATAGATTCAATGCAATACCAATCAAGATACCGAAGACCTTCTTCTCAGATCTGGAAAAATTGGCGCTGAAATTTATATGGAGGCACAAGAGACCTCGAATAGCTAAAGCAATCTTGTACAACAAAAACAAAGCTGGAGGCATCACAATACCAGATTTCAGGACATACTACAGGGCAGTTGTAATCAAAACAGCATGGTACTGGTACAGAAACAGAAGGATAGACCAATGGAACAGAATTGAAATACCAGAAATCAACCCAAACATCTACAGCCAACTTATATTTGATCAAGGATCTAAAACTAATTCCTTGAGCAAGGACAGTCTATTCAATAAATGGTGCTGGGAAAATTGGATTTCCACGTGCAGAATCATGAAGCAAGACCCCTACCTTACACCTTACACAAAAATCCACTCAACATGGATTAAAGACCTAAATCTACGACCTGACACCATCAAGTTACTAGAGAACATTGGAGAAACCCTTCAAGATATTGGCACAGGCAAAGAGTTTCTGGAAAAGACCCGGGAGGCACAGGCAGTCAAAGCCAAAATTAACTATTGGGATTGCATCAAATTGAGAAGTTTCTGTACTGCAAAAGAAACAGTCAGGAGAGTGAAGAGACAACCGTCAGAATGGGAAAAAATATTTGCAAACTATGCAACAGATAAAGGGTTAATAACCAGAATCTACAAAGAGATCAAGAAACTCCACAAAAACAAAACCAACAACCCAATTAAGAGATGGGCCAAGGACCTCAATAGACATTTTTCAAAAGAGGAAATCCAAATGGCCAACAGGCACATGAAAAAATGTTCAAGGTCATTAGCAATCAGAGAAATGCAAATCAAAACCACAATGAGGTTCCACCTCACCCCAGTTAGAATGGCTCACATTCAGAAATCTACCAACAACAGATGCTGGCGAGGATGTGGGGAAAAAGGGACACTAACCCACTGTTGGTGGGAATGCAAACTGGTCAAGCCACTATGGAAATCAGTCTGGAGATTCCTCAGAAACCTGAAGATAACCCTACCGTTCGACCCAGCCATCCCACTCCTTGGAATTTACCCAAAGGAATTTAAATTGGCAAACAAAAAAGTGGTCTGCAGCCTAATGTTTATTGCAGCACAATTCACAATAGCTAAGACCTGGAACCAACCTAAATGCCCATCAACGGTAGACTGGATAAAGAAATTATGGGATATGTACTCTTTAGAATACTACACTGCAGTAAGAAACAACGAAATCCAGTCATTTGCAACAAAATGGAGGAATCTGGAACACATCATGCTGAGTGAAATAAGCCAGTCCCAAAGGGACAAATACCATATGTTCTCCCTGATCGGTGACAACTGACTGAACACCAAAAAGGAAACTTGTTGAAGTGAAAGGGACACTATGGGAAACGGTGACTTGATCAGCATAGCCCTGACTGTTAATGAACAACTTAATACATTATCCCTCTTGGTAGTTTTTTTGTCTGTTCTACTTAATATGACTGATTTAATTCTGTAATTAATACACAGTTATTCTTAAGTGTTGAAATTTAACTGAAATGTGATCCCTGTTGAACATAAGAGTGGGAATAAGAGAGGGAAGAGATATATAATTTGGGACATGCTCAGGCTGACTTGCCCCAAATGGTAGAGTTAGAAACATACCAGGGGACTCCAATTTAATCCCATCAGGGTGGCATGTACCGATGCCATCTCACTAGTCCAAGTGATCAATTTCAGTTCGCAATTGATCATAATGAAAGGAGTAAGAGTCAAAGGGAGCACATAAGCAAGTCTAGTACCTGCTAACACTAACCGATAGAATAAATAAAGGGGAGAGTGATCCAACATGGGAAGTGAGATACTCAGCAGACTCATAGAATGGCAGATGTCCTAAATAGCACTCTGGCCTCAGAATCAGCCCTAAAGGCATTCGGAGCTGGCTGAAAAGCCCATGAGAGTATTTCAGGCATGGAAAGCCAAGACACTCTGGCAAAAGATCTCTGTGAGTGAGATCTCAGTGGAAAGAACAGGTCTTCAAAGAAGGAGGTACCTTTCTCTGAAGGGAGGAGAGAACCTCCACTTTGACTATGACCTTGTCTAAACAAGATAAGAGTCGGAGAACTCAAGGGGCTTCCATAGCCTTGGAAACTCATGACTGGAGCATAGGGAGATTACTGATGCCATAGACAGGAGTGTCAATTGGTAAAGTCAACAACAGGAGTCACTGTGCACTTACTCCTCATGTAGGATCTCTGTCCTTAATGTGCTGTGCATTGAGATTTAATGCTATAACGAGTACTCAAATAATATATTTCACTTTGTGTTTCTATGGGGGTGCAAACTGTTGAAATCTTTACTTAATGCATACTAAACTGATCCTCTGTAAAAAAAAAAAAAAAAGAAAAAGAAAAGAAAAGAAACTATCAACTCCCAACTTGACTCTCACTGGGATTAAACATGACAATAGGTCTGATCTGATTTCATCATCATTAAAAAAAATCATCTATTATTTTTCACTTTATGTTTCTGTGTGGGAGCAAACTGTTGAAATCCTTACTTAATGTATACTAAGCTGATCTTCTGTATATTAAGATAATCGAAAATGAATCTTGATGTGAATGGAAGGGGAGAGGGAGTGGGAGAGGGGAGGGTTGTGGGTGGGAGGGACGGTATGGGGGGGAAGCCATAGTAATCCATAAGTCGTACTTTGGAAACGTATATTCATTAAATAAAAGTTAAAAAAAAAAAAAAACAAAGCTGGAGGCATCACAATACCAGATTACAAAACATACTGCAGGGCAGTTATAATCCAAACAGCATGGTACTGTACAGAAAACAGATATAGATAGACCAATGGAACAGAATTGAAACACCAGAAATCAACCCAAACATCTACAGCCAACTTATATTTGATCAAGGATCTAAAACCAATTCCTGGAGCAAGGACAGTCTATTCAACAAATGGTGCTGGTAAAACTGGATTTCCACATGCAGAAACATGAAGCAAGACCCCTACCTTACACCTTACACAAAAATCCACTTAACATGGATTAAAGATCTAAATCTACAACCCAACACCATCATGTTATTAGAGAACATCAGAGAAACCCTGCAAAATATAGGCACAGGCAAAGACTTCTTGGAAAAGACCCCAGAGGCGCAGGCAGTTAAAGCCAAAATTAACTATTGGGATTACATCAAATTGAGAAGTTTCTGTACTGCAAAAGAAACAGTCAGGAAAGTGAAGAGGCAACAGACAGAATGTGAAAATATTTGCAAATTATGCAACTGGTAAAGGTTTAGTAAACAGAATCTATAAAGAGATCAAGAAACTCCAAAACAAAACAAACAACCCACTTAAGAGATGGGCCAAGGACCTCAATAGACATTTTTCAAAAGAGGAAATCCAAACGGCCAACAGACACATGAAAAAATGTTCATGATCGCTAACAATCAGGAAATGCAAATCAAAAACCACAATGAGGTTTCACCTCACCCCGGTTAGAATGGCTCACATACAGAAAAATATACCAACAACAGATGCTGGCTGGATGTGGGGAAAAAGGGAGACTAATCCACTGTTGGTGGGAATGCAAACTGGTAAAGCCACTATGGAAGACAGTTTGGAGATTCCTCAGAAACCTAACTATATCCCTACCACATGACCCAGCCATCCCACTCTTTGGAATTTAACCAAAGAAAATTAAATTGGAAAATAAAAGAGCTGTCTGCACCTCAATGTTTATTGCAGCTCAATTCACAATAGCTAAGACCTGGAATCAACCTAAATGCCCATCAACAGAAGACAGGATAAAGAAATTATGGGATATGTACTCTATAGGATACTATACAGTAGTAAAAAAAATGAAATCCGGTCATTTGCAACAAAATGAAGGAATCTGGAAAACATCATGCTGAGTGAAATAAGCCAGTCCCAAAGGGACAAATGTCATATGTTCTCCCTGATATGTGACAACTGAGTACCTAAAAGGAAACCTGTTGAAGTGAAATGGACAGCATGAGAAACAATACTCATAATTTTATAATATAGGCTTATGAAACACAATTCCACACAACTCACATAGCAATACAAAATTTCAAAAACCAATAATAATAAATAATAGTGTTTTTAGAGTTTAAACAGAGTATTTGTGTTATTTATCAATAACAAAGATTTCCACTGCTGTCATAGAGAAACAAAAATTTTTAACTAAGAAAACCTTGATAGTTAAGGGATTTTTAAAAGAAAAGATGAAAACTTTCCAGAGAAGAAAGCCTCTGGAGAGCTGGACAGGGGGAGGCGTAAGTTAAAGGGCAATTGAGGAGTGGGTTTTTGGGTTAAAAGGCAGTTAGGACTCCCAAGTCCCATGTTGGAGTATCTGAGTTAGAATCCTAGCTCCTGTTCCCAGCATCCAGCTCATGAACCAGTATGGGCAGGCAGCAGCTGATAGCTCAAATTGGAATCCTGTTACACACATGGGAGACAGCATTAACTTCCCAGTCCCGGTTCCAGCCCTGGCCCTGTCCCAGCCATTGCAGGCATTTAGGACCAACCTCTCTCCTTCTCTTTCTCTCCCCATCAAAGAAATAAAAATAAATTTCAAGAAGAGCTATTGATTTCTTTTTTTTTTTTTTTTTTTTTTTTTTTTTTTTTTTTTTTTTTTTTTTTGGAGCTTCTTTCAATGGGAGGTTACTGAACTTTCTGGAATAAAGATACTCAGTTGGTAAACAAGGGCTCACCTGCTATGCAGATTGATTCTATACTCTGGCAATGACTCAGCTATGGCTGCTACTCCCCTGCTCTCTGTTGGTACTGACTCGGGGTGCTTTTCTCGGGTCTGCTCCACTTTGGATCCCTATTCTCGTTTCCTTGCTCACTCTCATTACTCAGACCTTTTGTATCCTGACAATTTTCCTTTTTATAATCTTTAACTTTTAGATTGTTAAATTCTCTGTATCTCTTAGTTGAATGTGTGAGTACCAAATACTTAGATGGTTCAATGTAGAATATCAATGTATAACAACAAAAAATCAGTTGCCTGGGCCGGCACCGCGGCTCACTAGGCTAATCCTCCGCCTAGTGGCGCCGGCACACTGGTTTCTAGTCCCGGTTGGGGCGCCGGATTCTGTCCCGGTTGCCCCTCTTCCAGGCCAGCTCTCTGCTGTGGCCAGGGAGTGCAGTGGAGGATGCCCCAGGTGCTTGGGCCCTGCACCCCATGGGAGACCAGGAGAAGCACCTGGCTCCTGCCAGCGGATCAGCGCGGTGCGCCAGCCGCAGCGCGCCGGCAGTGGTGGCCATTGGAGGGTGAACCAACGGCAAAGAAGACCTTTCTCTCTGTCTCTCTCTCACTGTCCACTCTGCCTGTCAAAAAATTAAAAAAAAAAAAATCAGTTGCCTAAAGCCCACAGCACCTCCAATACTTTCCAATAACAGGACCAACTCATTGTAGAACATTTTTCATGGATCTGTTCTTTTCAACCATGGCTTTTGACTGATTGCACTTTGAAATTAATTATTTAAATTTTCAACTTAATAAAAAAGCAATCCTAAAATTCTGTATTTTAGCACTCGGCCTCATAATCAGCCCTTAAGGCATGCGGATCCGGCTGAAATGCCCATGAGAGTATTTCAGGTATGGAAAGCCAAGACACTCTGGGGGAAAAAAAAAAAAACTAAATGAAAGATCTCAACGAGTGAGATCCCAGTGGAAAGAATGGGTCATCAAAGAAGGAGGTACCTTTCTCTGAAGGGAGGAGAGAACTTCCACTTTGACCATGGCCTTGTCTAAATATGATCAGAGTCAGTGAACTCAGGGGGCTTCCATAGCCTTGGCAGCTCATGACAAGAGCCTAGGGTGATTACTGAGGCCATAAACAAGAGTGTCAATTTGTTAAGTCAACAACAGGAGTCACTGTGCACTTACTCCTCATGTAGGATCTTTGTCCTTAGTGTGCTGTACATTGAGATTTAATGCTATAACTAGTACTCAAACAGTATTTTTCACTTTATGTTTCTGTGTGGGAGCAAACTGTTGAAATCTTTACTTAATGTATGCTAAACTGATCTTCTGTATATAAAGAGAATCGAAAATGAATCTTGATGTGAATGGAAGGGGAGAGGGAGTGGATAAGGGGAGGGTTGCGGGTTGGAGGGACGTTATGGGGGGGGAGCCATTGTAATCAACATTCTGTACTTTGGAAATTTATAAAAAAATATTTATTTATTTTTTGAAAGTTAGAGTTACACAGAGGGGAGAGGCAGAGAGAGAGAAAGGTCTTCCATCCAATGGTTCACTCTCCAATTGGCTGCAACAGCTGGAAATGGTCCTATCAGAAGCCAGGAGCCAGGAGCCTCCCCTGGGTCTCCCACGCGTGTGCAGGGGCCCAAGGACTTGGGCCATCTTTCTACTGCTTTCCCGGGCCATAGCAGAGAGCTGGTTGGGAAGTAGAGCAGCTGGGTCTCGAACTGGCACCCATATGGGATGCCAGTGCTTCAGGCCAGGGTGTTAACCCGCTGCACCACAGTGCTTGCCCCAACTAATTTTAAATTTATTCAACTTCTTTTCTATCCTTTTCCCCATACCAACATTATTTCATTGCAAGTTAGGGAAACCTATTGAAGAGCCAGTTTTGTGTTGCAGCAGATAAAACACCACCTGTGACACTGGCATCCCAGATCAGACCATGCATTTAAGTCCCAGTTGCTCCAATTACAACTCCTGCTAATGTACCTGGAAAGCAGTGAAAGCCCATGTATGTGGGCCCTTGTACCAGCGTGGGAGACCCAGATGAGGTTCTTGGCTCCTGACTTCAACCTGGCCTACCCCAGGCTGTTAGGCTAGTGAACCAGGATATGTAAAATCTCTTTCTCTCAATTTCTGCCTCAGTCACTCTGCCTTTTAAACAAATGAAATAAGTCTTCAAAAATAAAAATCTATAGTCAGAGGTTAGTAATTGAGGATGCAAAATTCAATTTGTTATATATTTTTAATAGACAAATGGAAAGAAATCATGCCTCTCAGAAGCTGAAATTTGAAAATAAAATGCAAAAACAGAAGCACTTTGCTAGTTTTCACTTACAAAGACTACATGGCCTTATTTTCTATCTGTGGGGGGGGGGGGTTGGGAGGAGGTGAGATTACTTACTGTGTGCATGCCTGCTCCCAGAAAAAAAAAAGTTTATTAATAGTTTCTTCTCTGACACTAGCTGTGTTTGGATTCTGATGGTTCAGACTCTCATCACATCAAAATATATATTAGGCATAGAAAAATACAGCTTAATACAAATCCTGGCTATTATTTTCATTTTAAAGTGAATATTAATTTACTCATTATTCAGACAATGAGGTACACAAGTGTCTCTTTATGAACCAATCAGTGCTTGCCAAAGGAGTAAGTTATGAAAATATAATTCATGCCTACCATTTTAGTAAATGCTATGGGCACAGTCATGTATCAAAGTATCACAAGCAGTCTATTTTACATATATAGCACACTTTTCCATTTCATTCATACACTCATGCAATCAATAGGATAAAGACCCTATAGAATACTCTGAGTGGTTAGAATGATTCATTGTACAATGATTCATTGTATGCTTATTTAAGTATATCTTAAGTTTTCCTCCACTGTTAAGAGGTCATACCTATGCTGAATATACTCAAATAAACCAGTAAAATATAAAGTGTATCTTGGGGTAGGCATTTGTCACAGAAGTCAAGAAGGCGTTAGAAAAAAAAATAAAAAAGTCGTTAGAATGGCTGGAATGCCAGGGTTACAGTCCCACTCTGCTTCCAATCTCAGATTTTACCATCCTGATAATGTATACCCTGGGGGGCAGCCGGTGATGGCTCAAGTATCTGGATCCCTGCCATCCACATAAGAGACCTGGATTGAGTTCTGGAGTTCTGGCTTCTCCCTGGACTAAATGTGACTGTTGCAAGCATGTGGGGAATTAACTAGCAAATGTAATATATCTGCCTTTCAATGACATAAAAATAAAAAATTAAAATTAAATCTCATTATTAAACCATAAAGCATCTCACATAACCTGTATGGGAAATCAGAAGGCAAAATATCTATTAAAAAGATAATTTGTAAAACAAGCATATTAGATTTCAAAGTAGATTGTAAACACATGATGTGAAATTATAATTTACAATTATTTTCAAATGAAATACTTATTGACATTATTAACATGTAAAATAACAATATAATGTTATATACCTTAAATTCACAGAATTTAAATTTTTAAAACTTGAGTAAAAGAAATAAAATATGAATTGTAAAAAGAAAAATAGCAATAACACAATGAAATGAAAATTAAAGTTACTCAAATTTTCAAATAGTAATTAGGAAAGACTAGAAAGTAGTTTTAATAAAGAAATAGCATCAAAAATTATTAATTTTGCCTAACTTAAGTCATCAACAATAGTAATATATACTTGGTTACATATTATTTCATCTTTTATGATTTGATAAAAGTATACATGGGAAAATGCCTCTTAAGTGAATTTTATAGACTATATTTGATAGTTCACATAATTTTGAATCAGTATATTTCAAAGTATATTGATTTTAATTTTGAAAATATGAGTAAAATGCTTAAACTTTCATGAAACTTCTACAATATTTAGTCAGAAAGAATGAACAGTATATACACACACACACACACACACACTATTGGTTTACAAAAGTGACTACATATACACACACACACACAAACTTTCTGTCTTTCTTTTTGATAAGCAGTGTTAGGCAGTGAGAGAGAGAGACAGAGAAAGAGTTATAGACAATGAGAGAGAGAGAGAAAGGTCTTCCTTTCGTTGGTTCACTCCCCTAATGGCCGCTATGGCCAGCACTGCCCCGATCTGAAACCAGGAGCCAGGTGCTTCCTCCCGGTCTCCCATGCAGTGTAGGAATCCAAGCACTTGGGCCATACTCCGCTGCCCTCCCGGGCCACAGCAGAGAGCTGGACTGGAAGAGGAACAACCAGGACAGAATCTGGCACCCCGATCAGGACTAGAACCCCGGGGAGGATTAGTCAAGTGAGCCGTGACGCAGGCTAAACACAAACTTCTTTATTATACTGGGATGGAATAGAAAATGTGATATTTTATACCAGAACTCTAATAAAAAATCATAATCCCAAATTTATTTGAAGCTTATCCTTCTAAGTAATCAACATGATAATTATTTCAGGAATCCAGCTTTTTTTTTTTTTGGTAATTATCTTTAGAAAGACTGACATTTAAAATAAATGGATAGTATCAGCCACATAAATGCTTACAGTGTATTATTATACTTTAAAATTTTATTCATTGCAATTTTGTACAACCGAGTTGCTTATAATTTGCTGTAATTGCTCCTCAAATAGAGCATTAAGTTTTATGGCTTCGTATTTTCCTTGACTAAAAGGCTTTATTACCATAACAATGCACAGAAAATGGAAATATTGATACCCATAACCTCTAAGTAATGTTTGCTTATTATTTAATGCGGGGATATGCAGCTTAATTCTAAATGAATCAGAAAGTGAGGAAGCATTTTTTCCCCTAACATATTATTTCTGTCTTAATAAACTTAGGGCTGTTAAAGAGTAGAAATATTCTATTTTATTATGCATTTTTTGTGTGTATAAGAAGGCAAGGGTCTCTGTTTATGTCTGAAATAAGGAGAACAGATCTTTAATTTAAACCTTGGCTTCTTATTTTTCCACAGACCAATGCCCTTTGCAGGAGTATAGAAATTTATAGCCAAGCCCACATCTATTAGGATCAAGACATAAAAGAAAAAAAATGGTTTTTAGTGCAGAGGGAAATAACCTTTTACAATATTAATAAAGGCTCTCTATACTTACTATATATCTTTGACCTATAATGTCAGAAATATAGATTACACCCTTAAATCATGCACTTCGAGCTTCATACCAAATTTGCACCATTCAGCTTTCTCACAAATGTGTCCAGATTTTTACAACATCTGGCACATTTATAGCAATTAGTTCTGGGCAGGCTGTAGTGCCGCCAGTCTCAATTGCACAGTCCAAGTACATACACAAATTATGATTAGTAATGATTTATTCAATGATGAAGTAATTCATCTTTGTCTGTTAAATCCTAAAACAATAGGAGTTGACAGTTGTGATTTGTGCTAGTTTTCTTTGATAACATTAAGTTCTTTCTAAATGTTAAACCAAATAATACAAAAAATGATAAGTAGTTGAAATAAGTACTATGTAATAGTGAGACATTCTTAGGCATTTCTTCATGCCTTTGGGATAAAATAACGGAATTGAGCCAATTGTACCAATCTTTTTCAAAATAGATGAGTATAGTGTTTGGAATGCTCTGAGAGATCTTCTAACTTCTAATTAATTCAGTTTTATCACCAGTTGGCTAAAAGCTTTCTGTCATTTATAAAGAGTGTCATATATGAAAACCTCATAAAAGATTTGGCTTACGATTAACAGTGGTGATTTCTGCAGGAGCTGAACTGTGATTCATGGTTCTCTTTTTTTATTTTTTTCTTAACAAATAGTTTAAGTATTTTGTTTGCAACTAAGCTTGTTAACACTATATAATGAAAATGTACAAAGAATAAGGTTACAGTTTTGGGTTAGATTTAAGTCAAAGACATTCATTGATAAGGCATCTTTGAATATGAATATTCCAGAAATTTCTCTAAGCCATCTGATTAGAACTATCTCTGAATATGACCTTACTTTGGAAGGTACTGGCATACACTTGAATTAAACTCAAAATGTTTCAAAATAAGCCTTAATTTAAAAAAAAAAACACTATTCTATAAGCAAACTAAAACAATATTAATAGAACTTTCATTTCCAGAAACAATAATAATGAAAACAGGCATTTTGTAAAATGTGGTCCTAAACAAGTCACAGTAAAAAAAAAATAGGTGTATACTTAACTTCCACTTCCTCAAAACAGAGGCTACTCTTTATCTCTGTTCCTCTGCCTTGGAAACAAGATGAAGGACAGCCCGTAAGCAACATGGCGCACGGGGTTGCCAAACAAAGCTCAAGCAGTTGAACATGGTTCTCTTCTATCTCCAACATATTGGGGTCTCTTTTTCCTTCTTCTAGTATATCTATATTCTATTTATGACTCATGTTCTGCAAGGTGCCTTCATCCATAGCTTAGTAGGAGAATTCTTGCCCTCACTAAAGAGTGTGGAAGGAATCATATTTATGATGGTCTCATGGTTGCTATTTTACTTACTGAAGGTACTAAAACACTATTATTTAAGTGTCCATATCTTGTGTGTTATGCGTTCCTCACAAGGTTGAACACTACTATATATTGTACGTGTTTTACAAATTCTTGCTTCTCTGGACTGAAAAGGAAGTGATTCTGTGGTTAATTTAGAGACATCTTCAGAAAAGTAACCTCTGCTTGATAACACAATAGTAATAAATATGTATTATGTATGATCTCTGTCTTAAGACACAAAGCAAATGTACAGATGACTGATAAGACCTGTGCTCCTTACACTCTATATGTGGGTGGGGGTTTGAGACTAGTTTTAAACCAGTGAAGGAGATGTGCTTTCTCCAGTCCCTCCTTCCAGTTTCAGACATAAGGCCCTGGAGGATGGCCAAGCCATCACATTTCAGGAATCCTGAAACACGCATCACCTTTTGAAATAGAACATCCTCTCAACTGTCACACCACATGGACTTTGAGTGTGAATTTTTTTTTTTCCATTTGTGTTAAGTTTCTCTCTGTTTCCATGAGAAATTCTTACAAATAGACTAAGGAGCTGTCATTGTTATTTTCACCTTTAAATTAAGTTGCTTTCATTATTTTTATAGTTCAAAATAGATTTACATTATTTTTATATTAACAAAAAAAGATTCTGGGGCAAGTTAAAACTTACTAATAGATTCATCTACATTCTTAGAAATCTAGTCTCCCATTTATTCTTTTGGCAATCATTATTCAAATACTATTGATAAAAAATGTACTAGAAGTTGGAATGCTATAAAGAGGCATACAGCTATAATTCATCCTTGCCTTCAAGAAGCACGTGCTCTGGGGCTGGTGGTGTGGGGAAGTGGGTAACACGGCTGCCTGAGAATCTGGCATCTCATATGGGCACCGCTTATGTCCCGGCAGTTCTACTTCCAAACCAGCTCCCTGCTAATGGCCTGGGAAAAGCAGAAGAGAATGGCCCGAATGTTTGGGCCCCTGCCACTTATATGGGAGACTGAGATGAAGCTTCTGGTTTCTGGTTTTGGTGTGGCCAGAGCTGGCCATTGAGGCAATCTAGTTAGTGAACCAACAGATGGATGATCTTCTCTCTCCCTGTGTCTCTGTAACGTTAACTCTCAAATGAATAAATAAATCTCAAAAAAAGCACACACTCTGCTACCAAATATAAAGACTAGGCAAGTATGCCTGGAATTAGTTTTCCACCCAATTAATAACTTTGTGACTCCAGCTAGGTTTGCTTTTGTCGTAATTTTCTTATCATCTAAAAAATTATTTTATTTATTTGAAAAGCAGACTGACAGAGAGGAGGGGAGATTAGTCCTGCTGAATCACTCCTCAAATGTCCACATCAATAGGGACTGGGCAAGAAAAAAGGCAGTAGCCAGGAACCCCATCCAGGTCTCCCACATGGGTAGCATGAGTCAAACCATTTGTGACATATTCTGCTGCCTTCTCAAGTGCATTAGCAGGGAGCTGGAATGGAAGCAAAGCATCCAGGACTCAAACTGGCATTCTGATATGGGATGCCTGAGTAACAGGTGACAGCCCAAATTTCTACATCTTTAAAATGGAGATAAGAAAAGCTGTTATCTCAAAATGTTGAAGTTGGGTGGACATTTGGAACAGTACTTAAGATGCTGTTTGAGATAACTTTATTCTATATTGTAGTGCTGGTGTTTGAGTCCTGGCTGTGCTGCGCATTCCAGCCTCTTTTTTCTTCTTTTTCCTTTCTTTTTATAGACCACTTTTATTTGATAAATGTACAGTTCATAAGTACAACTTCTGGATTATAGCAGTTCTTCCCCCCATACCGTCACTCCCACCCCCAAACCATCCCACCTCCTACTCCCTCTCCCATCACATTCTTCATTAAGATTCATTTTTAATTATCTTTATATACAGAAGATCAACTCTATACTAAGTACAGACTTCAATAGTTTGCACCCACACATACACACAAAATATAAAATATTTTTTGAAGACTAGTTTTACCATTAATTCTCGTAGTACAACACATTAAGCATAGAGGTCCTATATGGGGAGCAAGTTCACAGTGACTCCTGTTGTTGATTTAACAATTGACATTCTTATTTATGATGCCAGTTATCACCCGAGACTCTTGTCATGAGCTGCCCAGGCTATGGAAGCCTCTTGAGTCCATAAACTCTGACATTATTTAGACAGGGCCATAATCAAAGTGGAAGTTCTCTCCTCCCTTCATAGAAAGGTACCTCCTTCTTTGATCGCCCATTCTCTCCACTGGGATCTCACTCACAGAGATCTTTCATGTAGGTCATTTGTTCCCATAGTGTCTTGGCTTTCCATACCTGAAATGCTCTCATGGGCTTTTTAGCCAGATCTGAATGTCTTAAGGGCTGATTCTGAGGCCAGAGTGCTGTTTAGGGCATTTGTCATTCTATGAGCCTGCTGTGTGGTCCACTTCCCATGTTTGATTGTTCTCTCCTTTTTAATTTTATCTATTCTTATTAGCAGACACTTGGTCTTATTTATGTGATCCCTTTGACACTTAATCCTATCTTTATGATCAGTTATGAATTTAAACTGATCACTTTAACTAGTAAGATGGCATTGATACCTGCCAACTTAATGGGATTTGGAGTCCCATGGCAAGTTCCCATGACTTACCCTTCGAAGTAAGTCTGACGGAACATGTGCCAAACTGTACATCTCCTCACTCTCTTTTTCCCACTCTTATTTTTAACAAGGATCAATTTTCAATTGAATTTAAACACCTGAGAATAATTCTGTGTTAAGCAAAGAGTTCAACCAATGGTATTAAGTAGAAAAAGAAAATATTAAAAAGAATAAAATAGTAAGCTGTTCCTCGATAGTCAGGACAAGGGCTAATTAAGTCATTGATTCTCATAGTGTCAGTTTCACTTCTACAGGTTTCCTTTTAGGTGTTCAGTTAGTTGTCACAGATCAGGGAGAACATAAGACATTTGTTCCTTTGGGACTGGCTTATTTCAGTCAGAATGTTGTTTTGCTAACGTACACCTTGGGAGGCAGCAGGTAATAGTTCCAACTATTTTGGTCCCTGGCAGCCATGTGAGAGATCTGGATTAGGTTCTGGAATCCTGGCTTAGGTGTGGCCCAGTCCTTTCTGTTGCAATTGGAGAGTGAACCAATGGATAGAAGACCTCTCTCTTTCAAATAAAATGAATATAAATAAATAAAAATCTATAATTAGATACATTTGACAGGCCTAGAACAGTGCTGAGTTATGTCATATTTTTAATTATGTATGTGTGTGTGAGTGTTATGAATGAGGAATTATATCTATAGAAATTGAACACTATGATGAACACTAATTGTCCCTAAAGTCATCTATTTCAAACCCAGTTCTCTCTAACCCTAAATCCCTTTGTTCATACCTGTTAACAGTTTTTGGGAACACAGATACATTCAAGTCAATGGACTCCTAATCAAGATAATTAAGCCGGGGGCCGGCACTATAGCGCAGTAGGTTAATCCTATACCTGCGGCACCGGCATCCCATATGGGCACCGGTCCTAGTCCTGGCTGCCCCTCTTCCAGTCCAGCTTTCTTCTATGGCCTGGGAAAGCAGCAGAATATGGCCCAAGTGCCTGGGGCCCTGCACCCACGTGGGAGACCAGAAAGAAGAGCTCCTGGCTTCGGATTGGCACAGCTCCAGCCTTTGCAGCCATTTGGGTGTGAACCAATGGAAGGAAGACCTTTCTCTCTGTCTCTCCCTCTCACTGTCTTTAACTCTAACTTTCAAATAAAACAAATAAAATCTTTAAAAAAAAGATAATTAAACCAACAGTATTTTTATAGCACTTATCAGAATATTTTTCATCTTTATTTTATCCCATTTACACAGTTGTAATCCAAAACTACTCTTGTAGCAATGATAGAGACAAGAAGTTGCTTTTCCTTCTGTATATTGAATTTGCTCTTTTTAATATTATCAGATTTTTCAGCCCAGAGACAGGCAACATTTTCCTTTGTTGATATTTTTTTGAGTTCAATCTATGTAAGCTAAATAAAGGAAAACACACAAATGAACCAATTCCCTTGTTAACTAAAGGAAATAAGTGGAAATAATTTTTTTCATCTGAATTGTTCTACTAATCACATGGACTACACCTGATTGACAAGTCCTGC
The DNA here is from genome assembly GCF_051225735.1 of Oryctolagus cuniculus. NCBI lineage: Eukaryota > Metazoa > Chordata > Mammalia > Lagomorpha > Leporidae > Oryctolagus > Oryctolagus cuniculus. The sequence continues at coordinate 56,077,132 of NC_142884.1, read as the reverse complement.
CAAGTCCATCTTCCTGACACTTTCATAAAGGTGACAGGTAAGTGAATCATCGTAGACTTCAGCTTCTCAGAAGTGCTCCACCCATCTGCCTCTGTGCAAAAAAAAAAAAAAAAAAAAAAACACAACAACAACAACACCATCACCAACAAGTGGGGCCAGGAGGTGCTTTTCAATGGTTCCTTCGTTCAGGTAAGCCTGTATCAAGATAATCGTAAGCCACATCAAGATACCAAAAGCATGGGTGTCATTCTCTATTTTTCCTCCATTTTGTCAAACTAATCTGATAGTGGTTCTCTCTCTCTCTCTTTTTTTTTTTTTTTTTTGACAGACAGAGTGGACAGTGAGAGAGAGAGAGAGACAGAGAGAAAGGTCTTCCTTTGCCGCTGGTTCACCCTCCAATGGCCGCCATGGCTGGCGCGCTGCGGCCGGCGCACCGCGCTGATCCGAAGGCAGGAGCCAGGTGCTTCTCCTGGTCTCCCATGTGGTTGCAGGGCCTGAGGACTTGGGCCATCCTCCACTGCACTCCCGGGCCACAGCGGAGAGCTGGACTGGAAGAGGGGCAACCGGGACAGAATCCGGTGCCCCTGATTGTGGTCCTCAAACCTGACACACACATTCACCTCCATTCTGACAAGCCTTAGTTCACAGCCTAATTAGTTCTCATCAGTATTATTATGCCTGCCTTCTCCTTTCAGATGTAACACAACATATCAATTTTCAATACTTAATAATTGCTGAGGAATACTGGTGAACCAAAACACAGTCAGAAAAATCTCTTGCTAACAAACAGTTGTTCATTTGAAAGTTTATGATTCTGTTAGATCTTACATTTTAGGCCCTGTTTTTAACTGCCTCTGATGTTTCTTTTTTTTTAAGATTTTATTTTATTTATTTGAAAGAGTTACAGTGAGAGCTAAAGACAGAGAGAGAGAGGTCTTCCATCTGCTGGTTCACTCCCCAGATGACCACAACGGCCAGAGCTGTGCCGATCCGAAGCCGGGAGCCAGGAGCTTCTCTGGCACTTCTAATCTTAGGATAGTGCTGTGCTTAAAGGCCTCATCAAAGGGAAGCCTGAAATTTTTGTATCAGAAAGTGACTTTATCTTTAAACCCATATTACCTTATCCAATCTTTGATAGAATTTATAACCTCACTAATAGGTTTAACTACCCCCATCTGCAAGCTCCAATACTGCCTTCCGGTTGACTAGAATCTAGATAAGAGGCTTCCTGGCAAAGGCAGAGCTTGACTGTTTTAAGCTCACAACACTGCCAGCCAATGTGTTTCTGTTTATTTCCATTTATAGTTCACTTGTCTTTCGAAAAACTGCAATGCCTTCCAACTGAACATTACTACTGCTTACTTTGTTTTTTCCTCTACTGTCTTAAGCTGTTTTTGGAATTCGTGTTTTCTGAGTTTTCCCTTATTTTCTGACATGTAAGAAGTCTACATCTCACCCTTTATACATTCTTAAACTTTCTCAATCTTCAGTTGTCAAAATGCCCTTTCATTAGCTGTTGCTATTGCTCTCTCTGGATTTTGATATGATGGTGTGTAAGTTAGGAAGAGCCTATGAATTTGATATCAATGGCTCTGTTATTTAGTAATAATGGCTGACCCCTGTCTTGGTAATGCCGAATGGTGATTTAAAAATTAACAATAGCCTGAGGCCAGCACTGTGGCCTAGCAGGGAAAGCCATCGTGTGCAGTGCCAGCATCCCATAAGGGCACCAGTTCAAGTCCCAGCTATTCCACTTCCGATCCAGCTGTAGGTTATTGCCTGGGAAAGCAGTAGAAGATGGCCCAAGTGCTTGGGCCCTTGCACCCATGTGGGAGACCCAGAAGAATCTCCTGGTTCCTGGCTTTGGATCGGTTCCGCTCTGGCCATTGCGGCCATTTGAGGAATGAACCAGCAGATGGAAGACCTTTCTCTCTGTCTGCCTCTCCTCCTCTCTCTGTATAATGCTGACTCTCAAATTAATAAATAAAATATTAAAAAAAAAACAATATCCAGTTACAATTCCAGAAGTTGCTAGTTCCAGGAATTATGAGATATTCAAGGCAAGGCAATGCTGCTGAATTGAAAGTGGAAAATTGAAATTGGAGTCATTTAATTGAAGTGAGGCTAGAAAATCCAAGGTAATAAACCAATTTAAAAGAAAATGAGACATGCATTCCAAAGCTAAATTTGAAAAAGGATATCCATGGTCAATCTCAAGGTCATAGGAATGAGGATTTTAGAAGTCCTTAGGTTAATAGAGTATAGAAGAATCACAGATCCTGTAATGAAAGAAAAAACTGAAAAATGTTTTTTCCCCTCTTTTCCTTTCACAAGAGCCCGTAAGTGACTATCACTGAAAACAGAATTTTAATCAGAAGGACAAATAGAATAGAAACCTGAAATTTGAGTATGTAAAATGGAGAGCAAGTAAAGTTCCTTAGGCATCACAAAAACTCTTGGAGGAGCATAGTTCTCTCAAGGAACATTCCATATTTAAATTGTTCTCCCACGTTTTAGCAGACCATCACCATGAATGGCACCTTAAATGAACTCTGGGAATTTACTACTTATGTTTGACTCTCATATAAATGGACAAGGAGAAAAAGATGTTTTATCACAATGGTGAGGCAGCCGGGCATGTTTCTGCCACATTGGTGGGTGTGCATTTTTCCTTTAGGTGAGGTTCCCTAGGGATTATTTGTTTTTTACAGGAAGCTTCAGATAATCAGCTGAAAGAAGAGAATAATGGCCCAAACATATTTTTCTTTTGTGATTGTTCAAGTCCTCAATCCCAGTTGAAAAGACCTTTCTTCTTGGTTTTGTACAGCACTGAATCTACTGTCAATAACTCCTAAAAAATGTCTGCAACCTCCTTCTTTCTCTATTCTTCTGCCATGCATTACATGTCAACACAGTCAGTGAATGAGACAAGTTAGACATATTACATCAGGAGACTAAATTCTCCAGGGTTGATGATATCCTTAGGGCAAGGCACTCGATATTCTGACAGGTGCCTTTCTTAAATTAGACTTTTTCCTGTGTGCCACATTCTCTGCAGCCACTCAGGAGTGGAGGCAGTGGGAGCAGATTGATCTTTGGACTGCTATCAATATAAATAACAATTAACTCTCATGTCAGCTTCTAGCAGGCAAGCTCAATTGCAGAATGTCTACACTTCAAGAAAGAATAAAGACATCCTCCTTTGGACTGAATGATGTAGGGAAGCCATGTGTCAGAACCAGAATGATGTTATTACAATCTCCCTAAAATCCACCACCATTATAAAGAGACACACCTCTGATACTAATTGCAAGTTACTGTCTATTTATGATAGAGAGTTTTCTGAGAATCCACATTCCATAGACAGGCTTCAAAGGTATTGCCTGACCCAAATCTGACCCAAATTTGTAGCATCACCTCCAGCAATGTTTCTGTGGAGGAGTAAAACTATTACTTGTATCTTTCCTTTATCCATTGAAAAGTTCACATTCAACAGTCCATATAACAAAAGACATTTATGGAAAAAAAAGCATAACATTTATTTATTAAGTCTTTATTGATACAAGAAAGGTCAGAAAATGACAACCCAATGACCCAGGGAAAGACATGTATTTTATGGACAGTCATGCAGACTTGTGATTGGACATCAAAGAATTGCTTTATGACCACGCTTCAGGGAGGAAAGAGGGGAGAAGATCATAGTGAGTTTCTGAATTCTGAAGCTTCCTCAATTGCCAAGATGCTATATTTTGGGATATCACGTTCTGGAAACTACCAGAGACCATAGAGGGAAACTTTTAAAAAGTTTGTGGAAAAATGGAATTAAATGATATGATTATTTTGGTGAAAAAACTTTTTGAAATCCATATGTAGATTTTTCATATTATACATTTTCCCTGAACTTTTTGATGACTCCTCTTACATCTGATTTCAAAAAAAAATGCACCAAAAGAAAGTTATTTTCCCCTGAATTTTATAAAATAAAATGTTCTAGAAAAATAAATCATCATTTTTGGATATTGCTTCCCAATTTTAATCCATAATATTTCTTCATGCTTTACTTTTGAAATGTCCTACTCTTTATTTAATAATTAATTCTTATTAGTTTTAGATTCTGTTCAAGTGATAAAAAAGACACTGGAACGAGATTAAAGCTTATTTCCTATACAAGTTAAAGACAAATATCTACATGATGAGCTAATTAATAATTAATAATTACTGGTCTAGGACCAGTAAAACATGTACATGGGAGGGGCCAGCGCTATGCCACAACGGGTTAAATACCTAGCCTGAGGTGCTTTCATCCCCTATGGGTACCGGTTCTAGTCCCGGCTGCTCCTTTTCTGATCCAGCTCTCTGTGATAGCCGGGATAGCAGTGGAGGATGGCACAAGTCCTTGGGCCCCTGCACCTGTGTGGGAGACCCGGAGGAGGCTCCTGGCTCCTGGCTTTGGATCAGCTCAGCTCTGCTCGGTGTGGCCATCTGGGGAGTGAACCAGCGGATGGAAGACCTCTCTCTCTCTCTCTCTCTCTCTCTCTACCTCTCTCTGTAAGTCTTTCAAATAAGATAAAATAAACTTTAAAAAAAAGACATGTACACAGGTATTTAGATTGCTTCCCACTGTTGGTTAATGCATTTTCTAACTATGCTATGGGTCTTTTGTTATTTTATTCAACATGACCGCTAAAGTTCCAGCCATCATAACTGGAAATTCAGAAGGAATGCATACTTAATTTGAAGGCATAATCCTAACATGAACAACTCATGTAGATTCCATTTAATCATGACATACTTACATTAGCATGTTATCTAGTATAAGAAAAATATAATCTTCATTTGGACTGACCATGTGATCAACTAGCGTGATTGTTGTATTATTGTGCATTAAGTAGCAGAGAACTGAAGTTGAGGAACAGCTAGAACTATCTGCCCAACACTTTGTTAAACTTTTACCAGCTTTTTCAAGCCCCTGAGAAAAAGAAAGTTGATTCCTTACCCGTGGTCAGAACAAAATTTGTTAAAACAGTATCTGTTCATTACATTTGATTTCAGTTACATTTACAAACTCATAAAAAGACAATATATATAATGGTGATGAAGATTTTGGTGCTGTCATACATGTGGCTTTGATCTAAGGAACATCTCTCTCTCTTTCTCTCTCTCTCTCTTTCTCTCTCTCTCTCTCTCACACACACACACACACACACCCCACAATACAACCCCTCCAGATATTCTGAAGTTCATTTTCCTCAGGTAAAACAAACAATGAGTAGTAGTATTTTCCTGAATTATTCTTGGTATTTCAGAGATATTTAAAATGGGATAATGTGTGAAAAATTGTTTTATAAAATGTAGAATGTATTGATTATATTTTTAGGAGAAGAAGGGACAGTAGCATATTCCAGGCACTAAAATCCTCTTACAATCTAAAGGAAAAATTCCATCAACGCTTTACTAATTTACCTATAGATCAAGAAGGCCACTATTATATGTTTTTCAGTTTTCTTCATTCATGTAGCAAAAACTTTTTGAGCATCTCATATGTGATGATGGTTAATTTGGGCCCTGAGTTACAGCAGATAAGAAGACATTTTTAATGCCTGAACTCAGGGAGCTTGTAACTGAAAGGAGAATATTTGTTCAAATAATGATGCCAAGAAGTGGCATGTGTATTTGAAAGAAAAATATTGCATGAATGTGTAAAAATGGCAGAGGTAAAATTGTAGGGAAATCTAGAAAACAGTGAAATTTTAACGCTGCATTTTCTAAGTAAAAAACCTGAAAGCTAAGAAGGCAGTAACCTTATAAACAGAAACACTGGGAGGAGACTAGAGAACAGAGGCGAATTCCAGGTAGAGGAAACAGCATGCCTTAAGCCCCTGAAATGAGAAGTGAGCCATTTAGAGATACTGAATGTTTGCTTCACTAGTCAGAGCCCCAGTCTCTTAATTTATACAAAAGAAATAATATGGGTTCAAATTTCTTCACAAAAAATCAGATATAAAAGAGATTTTTAAACAACGAAAAGCTGTACAAACAATAACTACTGTTTACCTCAAGCACGTGAGAAAGCTGCAGGTGGTTTATGCTCACTAGTTTTCCCCCACCTCCTGCTTGGCCCCTAAAAGCAAAGTTAGTACTTGCTTTGACTGTGCAGAATAGCTCCATATCTTTACATTTGATTTTTAAAAATCAATGGTAAATTTGGGAGGAAAAAATAATAGAAACTTTCACTCCTTGAAATAGGCATGAATGCCTATTAATTTGAAAATAATGGGCCGCCATGATTATAAGAATCTTGATTGTCATAGTTATTGGCAGTGTTGGTGGAAGGAGGAGAGGCTTGGGTTCTGTTTCTGCAAACATTCTATCAGAATGAAACAGCCAGCTCCTGTATCTCCTCCTCATCCTAAGGCTTTCCTATTTGATGCAGCACAGTCACACGTTGCTTGACCTCTTCCCAAGAACCATATTTAGTGGAAATTTAGCCTGATAGACTTCACGCCATTGTGAGGAATGCACTTGGTCACTACTGGGTACTAAAATTGTTTGTAAGACACATAGATGTATGCTGTGCTCCCAATACCTTTACATCTCAAAATATAATTAAAGCTTCTAAATTTAACTTGAATCAGACAAGCAGACATCGCCAGCATGCCACAACATTCAATTCAAAATTAAACCACACTTTTTAAAATATGTCGTGTTATTCAGAATCAGCAATTATAATGAGCACCTACCACTATGCAGAAGGTGAACTCTTTGCAGCTTTCACATAGTCTGCCTGATTTAAATATCCCTAACAAACTATATGATTGATCACATCAAGCATTATCATCACTATTTTATAGCTTAAAAAGCATGTATTAAGACATACAGGCCAGCGCCGCGGATCAATAGGCTAATCCTCCACCTGCGGCACCGACACTCCAGGTTCTAGGCCAGGTCGGGGCGCTGGATTCTGTCCCAGTTGCCCCTCTTCCAGGCCAGGTCTCTGCTGTGGCCCGGGAGTGCAGTGGAAGATGGCCCAAGTCCTTGGGTCCCTGCACCCCCATGGGAGACAAGGAGAAGCACCTGGCTCCTCGCTTCAGATCAGCACAGTGCACTGGCCACAATGTGCTGGCTGCAGTGACCATTGGAGGGTGAACCAACAGTAAAGGAAGACCTTTCTCTCTGTCTCTCTCTCTCACTGTCCACTCTGCATGTTAAAAAAAAAGACATACAAATCATTTGTATAAATCATATGGCATAGAAGAAGAGTCAGGATTTAAATCTACCTTACTGTACATCTTATAACCAAGGAGCCCTCTCTCTGTTTCACCTCATGCTCCACCACTACATTCGTCTACACTTTGTTATATGAAAGGTCTTTAGAAAGTTCATGGAAGATGTATGTTACTAAAAGACAGTATGCATGGATTTTTTTTTTTATTTTTTGACAGGCAGAGTGGACAGTGAGAGAGAGAGACAGAGAGAAAGGTCTTCCTTTTGCCGTTGGTTCACCCTCCAATGGCCGCTGAGGCCAGCGTGCTGCGGCCGGCGCACCGCGCTGATCCGATGGCAGGAGCCAGGAGCCAGGTGCTTATCCTGGTCTCCCATGGGGTGCAGGGCCCAAGCACCTGGGCCATCCTCCACTTCACTCCCAGGCCACAGCAGAGAGCTGGCCTGGAAGAGGGGCAACCGGGACAGAATCCGGCGCCCCAACCGGGACTAGAACCCGGTGTGCTGGCGCCGCTAGGCGGAGGATTAGCCTAGTGAGCTGCGGTGCCGGCTATATGCATGGATTTTTTAAAAAATTAACAAGTTAAACGTTTCTTTAATTCCATTTTTTATGAACTTTTCTATATACCCTGCTACAAAGGTTATTGCCAAGAAATAGCACACTGGACTATATTTGCTACAATTCTCATCAAAGCCATGATCACTTAGGTAAATACAAAGAAGAACCACTTTGATATGCAGAATCATGGCCTACACACACACACACATAATTTGCTATGGAGGCAGACATAGAGACAGACAGAGAAAGAGATAGAGAAGGAGAGAAAGTGGTTACTTCTGTTATCGATCAGTTCTCTCCCTAAATGGCTTCCAAACAGGGTTGAGGGTTGGGCACAGGGATGAATCCTAGAACCAGGAACTCAATCTAAGCGTCACTTCTGGATGGTATAAGCCCAATTACTTGAAACATCATGGTTACTTCTCAAGGTCTGAGTTAGTAAGACACAGGAATCAGGAGCTGCATCTGGGAGCCAAACCCAGGAACTACAACATGGAAAACTAGTGTATTAAATGTCATCTTAACCACTAGGCCAAATGCTTACTCCAATTTTTTTAAATTGATTTTCTGATGCTTGAAGCTTATCTCTAGCTGAAGTCTAAGAATTTTTAGAATGAAAGACGTACATACTATCTCTAATCTCCTCCTAATTCAAGCCCCATTAATGACCATAATAACGCTCAATAAGTATTTTTTTAAAGATTTATTGGCCGGCGCCGCGGCTCACTAGGCTAATCCTCCGCCTTGCGGCGCCGGCACACCGGGTTCTAGTCCCGGTTGGGGCGCCGGATTCTGTCCCGGTTGCCCCTCTTCCAGGCCAGCTCTCTGCTGTGGCCAGGGAGTGCAGTGGAGGATGGCCCAAGTGCTTGGGCCCTGCACCCCATGGGAGACCAGGAGAAGTACCTGGCTCCTGCCATCGGATCAGCGCGGTGCGCCGGCTGTAGCGCGCTGGTCGCGGCGGCCATTGGAGGGTGAACCAGCGGCAAAGGAAGACCTTTCTCTCTGTCTCTCTCTCTCACTGTCCACTCTGCCTGTCAAAAATAAAAAAAAATTAAAAAAAAGATTTATTTACTTATTTGAAAGTCAGAATTACACAGAGAGAGAAGGAGAAGCAGAGAGAGAGAGGTCTTCCATCCACTGGTTCACTCCCCAATTGGTTGCAATGGCCAGAGCTATGCCAATCAGAAGCCAGGAGCCAGGAGCTACTTTGGGGTCTCCCATGTGGGTGCAGGGGCCCAAGCCTTGGGCCTTCTTCTATTGGTTTCCCAGGCCATAGCAGAGACCTGGATTGGAAGTGGAGCAGCTGGGACTCGAACTGGCGCCCATATGGGATGCTGGCACTGTAGGCGGCGGCTTTACCTGCTATACCACAATGCTGGCCGCCCTCAATAAGTATTGAACCCTTAGAATTCTAAACAGTGGTATCATTAGGAATGGTTTTCAATATATTTTCCTTTGGAAATACTATTCAAATATTTACCCTCCCAGAAATTCTTGACATCTAAAGTTCAACAGTATTACCAATTAAGTTATTCAGATATCAGACTGTTTCAGTCTTCCAACAATTTCAGTGTTCCAAGAACCCATATTAGTTCTGTCTCTGTAGCATATATCATTGTACATCAAAATGAAAACAGATTTATGGACTAAATAGGGCAAGTCTTTTTTTCCTATTAATGTAGACTGTTTTTTAAAAGATGCAGGAAATGTGATTTAAAAAAAATCACACAATGCCGTATTTATCACATAATTTAGGACATATTCTGACAAATATGGACAGCATTTTCCCTTTCTAACTAATACAACATTAGGGGTCAGCACTGTGGTGCAGGGGGTTAAGGCCCCAGCCTGCAGTTCTGGCATCCCATATGGGCGAACATTCTAGTACCGGAAGCTCCTTTTCTGATCTAGCTTTCTGCTATGGCCTGGGAAAGCAGTAGAAGATGGCCCAAATCCTTGGGCTCCAGCATCCATGTGGAAGACTTGTAATAAGCTCCTGGCTCTTTGCTTAAGATCATCTCAGCTCTGTTGTAGTCATTTGGGGAGTGAACCAGTAGATAGAAGACCTTTCTCTCTCTGGCTCCACCTCTCTCTGTCATTCTGTCTTCCAAATAAATTTTTAAAAAATCTTAAAAAAGGGGCCGGCGCTGTGGCATTTTGGGTTATGCCACCGCCTGCAGTGCAGGCATCCCATACGGTTACTGGTTTGAGATCTGGCTGCTCCACTTCTGATCCAGCTCTCTGCTATGGCCTGGGAAACCAATAGAAGATGGCCCAAATGCTTGGAGACCTGGAAGAAGATCCTGGCTCCTGGCATCGGATCGGCACAGCTCTGGCTGTTGCGCACAGTTGGGGAGTGAACCAATGGATGGAAGACCTCTCTCTCTCTCTCTCTCTCTCTCTCCCTCTCTCTCTCTCTCTGCCTCTCCTTCTCTCTGTATGTAACTCTTTCAAATAAATAAATCTTTAAAAATCTTTTAAAAAATTAACACAGCACTACTATTTGGAAATAGTGATACAACATAGAATTCCTACGTCAGTTTGGAAAATTTTTCATTCCTAGCTATTGAAGAAACTTACCCAAAGATAGCACTTCAATTACAGTGGAACTGGATAAGCTTCATTTTTTTCCTCAAGAGTAACCAAACTTATCCATATTCTTATTTACTGAATATATCCATATAAAATGTGGTAAGTGTTACTTTTTGTGATTGATTCTTTGTTCAAACTATGGCTGATTCTTATGCATGGAAGCAAATGATTTTTAACATAAAAATTATGTTTAAATATAACAAAGTATTGGATTTTAAAATAGATTGAAATTTCATAGAGTATTAGGTTTCAGTCTTACAGTGAGGGTCTTCTACTTGTAGCTGTGCTACTCAGAAAGTGATCCACAAACCCACAGCATCCACATCTTTAGGTATTTGATGAGCTGATCCAAGTCTACAGCTGCTGAACTAACACCTACATTTTCCATGGTGATTGAGATACACAATACATTTTAGGAAACACGGAAATAAACTGTCTCTAATTAAATTGGACAACCATGTTACTCCATCAAGCATTTCCTCCCTTGCTTAATCATAACCAACTAGCTATTAAAAAAAAAGTGAGAATCACTCCCAGATCATTCTCCCCACCTTTAATAATTATGCAGTGAATAAATTCTATCTAATCTGAAACAGCCTTGTATAATGTTTCTGTAGTCCTGGCTGCTCTGCCATTACCTTAATTTGAACCCTCATTATTTCTATCTGAACTCTTGCAAGATCATACCATCTTGTCTCCCTGCCTCACATGTGTCCTCAGAGCAAGCACTCTAAGGTACAGAGCACACTCTGATCCCATCCATATACAAAAATAATTATATGGCTCTGTAATAAATGAAAAAAAGTTTGAAAATTCCACAATTTGCAACACATGAAGCTTCAAAATCCTGCCTCTTCTTCCAACAATCTCTATATTTCACTTGCTTTAGCCACATTTGATTGCTTAATGACCTCATTGCTTTCTTCTTCTTCTACTAAGAGTCTTCACCAGGGGCCTGCACTGTGGCACAGTGGCTCAGTCCTCCGCCTGCAGTGCCAGCATCCCATATGGTTATCAGTTCTAGTCCAGGCTGCCCCTCTTGCGGTCCAGCTCTCTACTATGGCCTGGGAAAAGCAGTGGAGGACAGCCCAAGTGCTCTGGCTCCTGTACCAACAAGGGAGACCAGGAAGAAGCACCTGGCTCCTGGCTTCAGATCAGTGCAGCTCTGGCCATTGCTGCCATCTGGACAGTGAACCAAGGGAAGGAAGACCTTTCTCTCTGTCTCTCCCTCTTACTGCCTGTAACTCTACCTCTCAAATAAATAAATAAAATCTTAAAAAACGATACTCCGATTGGGCCTGTGCTTGAATTTTAGGTTGCCTTAAAGCAGATATTGACCTACGCAGAACTTGGATGCAGAGAGTTCATTTTGGAGGTGATCTCCATGAAGAGACATGGAGCAGATGGCAAGATGAGTCAAGAAATGAAGAAGAAACAAAGAGATCACAAAAGTTAAACAATGGATGATGTATTAATAGCTGGTTATTTTGGGATACCTTATCAGAATATAGACACTTCTCCACTGACTCATTTGGAGAACTGCAAGGGAGGACAAGGGTTTTGTTACCTCAGAGGGCACTGACTTGCACATAGGCAAGGTGGAGCAACCTTCTGTAAGTATAAGAAAATAAGGCAGAGAGTTGAGGCTCAACGACAGATGCATTCTGTGGAAAAGGGGCATCAGTGCATGAATTGGGCCCCTTTCAGCTGTAATAAGACTAGGTGTTCTGGGTATTGAGACATTGCTATACCACGCACTACAAAAGTATGCCATGTGATCTCTAAACACTGAAGAATTAAATTATTGGGACTGGCTCTGTGGCTCCGTAGGCTAAGCCTCCGTCTACAGCCCCAGTGTCCTATATGGGCACTGGTTCCTGTCCCAACTGCTCCTCTTTTGATCCAGCTCTCTGCTGTTGCCTGGGAAAGCAGTGGATGATGGCCCAAGCACTTGGGTTCCTGCACCTGCATGGGAGACCTGGAGGAAGAAGCAGCTTCTGGCTCCTGGCTTTGGATTAGCTTAGTTCCAGTCCTGTGGTCATTTAGGGGACTGAACCAGAAGATGGAAGGCCTTTCCCTCTGTCTCTCCATCTCTCTGTAACTCTACCTCTCAAATAAATAAATAAATAAATCTTTTTTAAAAAGAATTTAATTATCCTATAGTCTGAGGAAGAATCTTTGCTTAAAATGATACTAATCTAGTTACAGTATTATCATCTAATCACTGAATATTTGCATATCTCCCAATCTAATGCATTGGAGATTAAGAAAATAAAAGATTGCATAGCTTTATTTTAGCTGGAAGAAACACATTATTGTCTGAATTTCACAAAAGGACATTTTTTTGTGGATTGAACTATGTACCCTATAAAGACGTACTGAAGCCCTAACCCCCAATACCTCAAAATGACTTTATTGGAAACTGCCATTGCAGACATAATTGCTTCAGTTTAGATAAGAGCATTTTGTAATAAGATGTGCCTTTAAACAACAACAACAACAAAAACTAGTATCCTTATAAGACAAGAAGTCAGAGTAGGTAGCCATTTGAAGACACAGGCAGAAATTTGAGTCATGTTACCATAAGATAAGTAATGCCCAGAATTACTGAGAGCTGGGAAATGCAAGAATGCACCCTCCACTAGAGGGTTCTGTGGGAGCACAGCCCTACCAACTTCTTGGCTTCCATCTTTTCATCTCCAGAATTGTGGAAGAATATATTTTTCTTGTTTTAAGGTACCCAATTTGTAAAGAGTCCCAGTGAACAAATACATAAATTACATATTATGAAATATATCCTAAAATCAGTATGGGATATTGAATCATAAATATCCCATGGAAAAGGAAAGAAAGAGATTAGGATTCAGAATATGATCCTGTGTGTAACCTTTCCATTTTATATATGATGTATGTGCAAATAAGAGAAATTAAAACACCCAAAACACCAAAGTGTTAAGTTGCAGAAACTAGACTACATCTGGATTCCTGAAATTCAGTTTTTAATGAATGCGGTTTTTAGTAAATTGCATTTACTAAGCCAAAAATTCAGCTTTTACTTAGCTGTAAGTTTCACCTATACGTGAGCAATGACTTATCCAGCTTTAGTAGATGTGCTTACTCCTTTCGGATAGACTGGTAGAGTTGGCCTAAACATCCACAGTTTGTAATTGTCATAGAATAGAATACCCTTTTCCCTGCTGAAATGCTAGAGCACAAGGTCTGAGCAGATTCAATGCAGTGGTTACCATGGCACCCATGTAATTTAATTACCACTCTTTTGTGAATATTTTAAAATGAAATTGTTAAAAGATCAAACATCGCGTTCAACATTGTATGGCTACAGAAATGATAAGTATCTTTTTAACCAAAAATGTTCTGTTCCTGTAGGGAGTTGGTTATTTTTTATGAGTTAAAATTTAATTATGATATTAGATATATAAGTGTGTTTCTTTAATATATTACTATGTTTCAAATGTTAAGAAGTCAGAAATATGTTATCTTTATTTTACAACTCTGACCAGTCACCTTATAAATTTCAGCTACAATTTCACCACCATATTTTATGTGGTAATTCTGATTATAGAAAGCCCCATGTATGCACAATATTCAAGGAAATCTTATAAAGTAAATAATGATTTCCAAAGACCTTTACATTTTGGTATTGGAGTTCTTTGAAAGGATGACAATATGTGAATCAAAAAATTTTTTTAAATAAATACTGATGTACTGGAGTGGATGACAGGCAATAAGATACAAGTAGGAATAAGTAGACCTTAAATCTTTGCTACTCAAAGTGTGGCCCAGTCATATCAAATCCTAACATCATCTGGGAATGTGCTAGATAAGCAGAATCACAGACACCACTCTAGATTTATTGACTGAATATTGTACATAAGTTAACAAGATCTCCCTGGTGATTCTCTATCACATTAGAGGTTGAACAACCTCATTCTAGAAGACTCATAGTAGAAGAACGAACAACAGCCTATAATGTAAATAAGCATTAAATGTTCTGTAATGAGCCATGCAATAGGTAGTTGATTGGAATTAGGGATGTGGAAAGTGCTTAGAGGACAGAGGAAAATGGAGCTGTATGCTGGGGCAGTAAACAATACACTATCTAGTATGTCGGTTTGTTTGAGGTCTTAACGGCTGAATTGTAGTTTTCCGAGATCATAACTGGGCAAAGGACATCACTGAAGTTAAACAGAAGGAATAACAATTACCAAAGTAAAGAGGCATACAAGAGAAATTATTCTAGGAACTGGAATTTGTTCAATTGACTAGAGTGTAGATCTTAAGGGGATCACTGCAGAAGGTCAAGTTCTTATACAGGAGCTAGGTCGTACTCTGCATATCCTTATAAAGCATTCAGATATTTAGTTAATCTAAACCTAATGATTATATTAATTACAAATATTATAAATTATGTAGGCTAAATTTATCAAGAAAGTTTATATCAAAGACTTGTCATTTCTTATCTCATTTATTTGTCCTAAATTACCTTTAATAGTAAGTATTTGTTAATACTTTGCACCACTGAAATGTAAGCTCCAGAAACTGATGGGCTGTGTTTACTTTCACTGCTCTGTCACTCATGTATAGACAAGTGAATGACAGATGGTAAGTAATCATCAAATATTTGCCATAAGCAGTTGACCATTATTTCAGAAATAGGTTACATACAAGTTGGAAACTTTTGAATCAATACATGTGCCATAAAACTTATGTACATAAAAGAAGATATATTATATACATATTATCAGAGGAATGAAAGAGAAGTGTATGAATATCAGGTAATTCATTAGTTGCATTAAAATTTGGAATCAGGAGAGAAAGACATTGATAAGAGTCACAGTGTTTCTTTTCTTTTTTTGGACAGGGAAGATTTAGACAGTGAGAGAAAGAGAGAGTGACAGAGAGAAAGGTCTTCCTTCCATTTGTTCACCTCCCAAGAGCCAGGTGCTTCCTCTTGGTCTCCCGTGCGGGTTCAGGGCCCAAGCACTTGGGCCATCCTCCACTGCCTTCCAGGGCCACAGAAGAGAGCTGGACTGGAAGAGGAGCAACTGGGACAGATTCCGGCATCCCAACTGGGACTAGAACCCAGGGTGCCGACGCCTCAGGCGGAGGATTAGCCAAGTGAGCCATTAGCCAAGTGAACCATGGCACCAGCAAGGAGTCACAGTGCTTCTAATGTACATTTTGAGGACTGTTCAGTCTATATGCACAGAGTGTAAATAATAGCGTGACTTTCTTTATCTCATCTCTTTTGCCTATTTCCAATATGCATACCAAGATCCAGGACCTCTCTTCATGAGCCTTCATGGGAAAAACAATCGTATCCCTTCTTGTGTGATAGATATGAGAGTATATACTATATTTGACAAGTCTGGTCTGAAAAAAATATTTGTAAAATCTTTGAATTCCTTGGTATCCACAGTTGGTAAATTAATATCTTCAAAAGTGAACACCTCTCTATTAGGTGGCTTGCTATTCTCCACTGTTAGCATTGCTGAAAGCAGCTACAAGCCAAATTAGTCAAGAATGTCCAATGAGAGGCCGGCGCCGTGGCTCACTTGGCTAATCCTCCGCTTGCGGCACCGGCACCCCGGGTTCTAGTCTTGGTCATGGCGCCGGATCCTGTCTCAGTTGCTCCTCTTCCAGTCCAGCTCTCTGCTGTGGCCCGGGAGTGCAGTAGAGAATGGCCCAGGACCTTGGGCCCTACACCAGCTTGGGAGACCAGGAGGAAGCACCTGGCTCCTGGCTTTGGATCAGCGCAGCGCACCAGCCGCAACGCGCCGGTCATAGTGGCCAGTTGGGGGTGACCCAACGGAAGGAAGACCTTTCTCTTTGTCTCTCTCTCTCTCTCACTGTCTAACTCTGGCTGTCAAAAAAAAAAAAAAAAAAGTCCCCAATGAGAATAATTATGTTTTAGAGGTTTAAATCAAATTCAAAGCAGTGAGTTGAGGTCAAAGTGCCACACTGTCCAGGGTTCTGAAAAGCATAACAGAAACTCTTTTTACAAGCAATTTGATCTCCTCATTCTAAGTTTAATCAAGAGCACTGACTCTATATATAGGTCTGGGCTATATAAATGGCCATCACTGATATCAGGATATAAACACAGACATTTCTCAGAGCACAGTCTGTATCCAAGTGACAAAGTCTTCTCCATCAAAAATCATATACTCACACTTTTCCATTGTTTAAAAACAACCCAATACCTGTAAAAGTTATTATGAACTATTTCAATATCCATTTTAGTTTGGATACCTCAGAAAGAGACCATATCAAAAAAGACCAAAATATGAGCAGTATATTCTAAATGATTCTAAGAAACGTTGGTGTGTACATTGGAAAATTAGACCAAAAAATATAGGAAGTTAAAACCCACATTTAATAAAACAGTTTTCCACCTTAAGTTAATCCAATTATAGAACTTTGATTTAAAGAAAACTCAGGTATTTGCTTCCGAATTTTCTCAGGTGAGCAACAAAGCAGCTGAGATGTTCACTCAACAAGTTTTGTCAGATTGTGCTTAAAAGCTGCACCAGGGCAGAGATAATGCTTTAGCACTTCCATTCTGTCATGCACATATTTGAGCTACTACAGCCAAAAGAAGCAATACTGAAAGAAGTTGAACATGCTGGTAGTTTTAAGTTGGTAGAAAGTGAAAGTAGGATATGGTCAGTGCCAACCTACAAAAATCATATAGCTTTTTTAGGACCTGGCTAGTCTTTCTCATTTTTGACATACTTAACATAATTATTTAACATAGTCTTTGAAAAAAAGAGGACTTTTAAAAATATTTATGTATTTATTTTTATTTGACAGACATTTACAGAGAGACAGAGAGATATTTCTGTCTCTGGTTCATTCCAAATGGCTACAATGGTAGCATTGGGTCAGCCAAAGACAGAAGTGTGATCCTCCATCTGGGTCTCTTATGTGGGTGTCAAGGGCCCAACCAAAGGGCCCATTGCTTTCCCATGCGCAGTAGCAGGGAGCTGGATAGGAAGTGGAGCAGCCACAGGATTCAGACAAGTACTCATCTGGGATGCTGTTGTCATAAGCAGCTGTATAACTCGCTGCACCACAGCATTGGCCCCAGGACCCATGTTCTTCAATAGATTTTACATGCTTCTGGGGAGAATTAAGCCTATTAAGCTCATAGATATAGATCTAAAATAAAAGATCATTCACATACTATTTTTGAAAGGTCACCTCTGTCTCTGCTTTTGACTTGATACTGCTCGAAGAAAATGCAAATTACTTCCTAACGGATTATTCATATGCCAAGGTACTCTGCTACAAGTATTTTTATTGTTATGTTTACAAGGTATCATAAGAACTGTATCAATGATAAGGAATGTCAATTATGTATCCTTCCTCATCCAGGTTGTAACCAATAGTGGACAGATGGCAGATGTCATATGGAGATTTATAGGTATAAAGAACTTATAAGTATCAATTATTATGGAAGATCTGTATTGAAAAGTATGACTTGTGCATAATGTAAAAACAGCATTCTGTCTCCTCTGTTATTCTTTCATTCAACCTCTCTGTCTCATTTGAAAAAAATCCCCTTCAACGAAGAAGCCAAGCTTAATTGATGCTAGGGATAGGTAGGGAAGCAAACCAAAAAAGAGGAGACTCTACAGGCCTGGGCTTGTTTGAGTACACCATAGAAGCTGGATGCTGGCCGGTGTCGTGGCTCACTTGGCTAATCCTGTGCCTGCGGCGCCGGCACCCAGGGTTCTAGTCCTGGTCCAGGCGCCAGATTCTGTCCCTGTTGCTCCTCTTCCAGTCCAGCTCTCTGCTGTGGCCCAGGAGTGCAGTGAGGGATGGCCCAAGTCCTTGGGCCCTGCACCCACATGGCAAACCAGGAGGAAGCATCTGGCTCCTGGCTTCGGATTGGCGCAGCGCACCGGCCGTAGCGGACATTTGGGGGGTGAACCAACGGAAAAAGGAAGACCTTTCTCTCTGTCTCTCTCTCTCACTAACTCTGCCTGGCAAAAAAAAAAAAAAAAAAAAAAAAAAAAAAAAAAAAAGGAGAAGAAGAAGGAGAAGAAGCTGGATGCCTAAGAGAAGTCAAGCTATTTGTGCTCAAATGGTCTAAAAGAACCACTCAGGAGGATCTCGGATCTCATTTGAGCATGGATTTTTTTTTTAACCAATCCTGAAAGGTAGGATCAGAAAATATGATTAATTAATGTTTAGTAGTCACCTGTCTAATTATATATTTTGCCAGTCAGGAAGATAATGAGAAACTAGTCAGAAAAGAAAAATAGGCAAACATTTTGTACCAGGAACAATTTCTTAAGAATGAAAGTAAAGGAGAAAAAAAATGTTCAATAGAAGTTGTCTTCTTTGTAGTATAATGAGCAACACAGACAGCAGGAAGAAGTGATTTTCCAGAAATTCCACAGAGAGGATTCGTCTCTCTAGTGGAAGGCTGAATAGGTTCCCGTTAAGGTCTTTTTTTTTTTTTAATTTTGCTTAACTAGGAAGGATAACACTACTGCTGTATGAAATACAGATTGCATGTATCTTCATTATACCTAAGGGTACTTGGAAACATTAAGAGAAAAGGGAAATAAAAGGATAAATTTATATGGGTGGGAGAGCAATTCCCGAAGTCATACATAGTTGTATCATAATATGTATTTTCTGTTCATTTTGAAATAAATTTGCACCTAAAATAAGCTTATACTTTTAATTGCATTTTCCACAAACCTTCTCAAGTACCCTCACATAGGTGTCATGAGCTTAAGCAGATCATTTAATCTCTCTGACCTCAGTTTGATTTTCAACACAATAGATCCTTGAAACTCTGTTATATGGTTAATGATACTTGAACTGGGTCCTAGGGTTCCCTGGAAGCATTTCAAAATTCACCGAGAAATGGTAGAAGCTAAGCCAAGTGATTTAGCTTCAAGGTTCGCAGTCTTTTACTAACTCTACCTTTTTAAAAAGCTTTAATTGGGAAGAAGAGAAAAAGAAGGGGAGGGTATGGGAGAGAGTGAGAAAGAGAGGGAGAGATTTCATCAGCTAATTCTAGCGCTCCCATCTGCTGGTTCTGCTGCCAAATGGCAGAGACTGGGCTGTGGCCAAAGCCATCCAGATCTCCCATGTGGGTGTCAGGAATCCCACTAGTTAAGCCATCACCTTAGTCTCTGAAGCTCTGGATTGGTGGACTCTAATGAGGGATGCAGGCATCTCAACTGCTAGGCCAAACACCTGCCCCCATAATAACTCCACCTTGACTCTTCTATAGCTAAGACCACAGACTAGCTTCAAGAACAACAGCAGTTTATGATGAAATTTTTTTTCATCTAAAATATTTGAAAATCAATAAAATACTGCATGGTACATCTGTTCTATAATCTCTGTATCATTGTACAAGTGCTATGTATGTTGCTCAGCATTTGAAAACTGGGTGTCATGAACATAAAATAACTCATTGTTCAAAATTAATGATGGTTTTTTAAATTCAGTAACATAACGTTTTTGAAATTTCACCTCTGAGCATCTCCCATTCAATCAAAAATGCTTCCTTTAAAACAGGCTTTCTAATACTCATGAATGACTAACGGGGTTTTAAATGTTAATACAATAAATGCAAAATGGAAACAGCAGGCATTCAATGTCATTTTTTAATCAAAGCAAATAGTTTCATCTTTTCAAAGTATATTTTAAAAATTTTTACAGAATATTGGCACACCAAATGCTAAAACTGATGATATGATATGTTTAGACATTATTTGGTCATTGTTTTAAAGTTTTATAATAAATAGAAATAAATACCGAGACTGATAAAGTTAATTCATTTATTTTTCCACTTATTCACCAAAGATTTGTTCATGCCTTATAATGTTTTACTGACACTGCTATGTGCACAGAAATAAGATAATTATCAGGGGCCAGTGCTGTGGCCTGAAGTGCCCGCATCCCATATGGGCTCCGGTTCAAGACCCGGCTGCTCCACCCCCAATCCAGCTTTCTGCGATGGCAGTGGAAGATGGACCAAGTCCTTGGCCCCCTGCACCCACGTGGGAGACCCGGAAGAAGCTCCTGGCTCTTGGTTTAGACTGGAGCAGTTCCGGCCATTGCAGCCAATTGGGGAGTGAACCATCAGATGGAAGACTTCTCTCTCTCTTTGCCTCTCCTCTCTGTGTAACTCTTTCAAATAAATAAATACATCTTTAAAAAATAAGATAATTATCAAACAGATCCTACTTGACAGTTTATGTTCTAGAGAGGAAACACACATGGAACAATTATGTATTATAAGACTTCTGAGAAATTACAAGGCAAGTGTGACTTTGTGAGAGGTCACAAGAAAGTAACAAAACATATGGAGAAGTCCTGGAGAAAACTGTACCTTGTCTGAGTAACCAGTAAAGTGATGGGAAAATGAGGCCTCCTGACACACGCTGTGGGAAATTCCAGCTGGAGACTTTAAGGACTCCATGTTTTATCTCAGGAATGTTTCATTCCTTGTCCAGGTCCTTTGATACGCTTTTCCCTAGTAAGTGCTCCCAAAATGCCAGTGCGTACAGCTGCCCTGAATACTTCACTTGGCCTCACTTTGGAGTGAGAAGCAGAGTATATTACAATTCCTTCTGTATTTTGTAATCCAAGAATGCTCTGCACATCTCCTTGTTTAAGGACTTTTTACTTTTATTACTACCCTTTTTTTGAAAATAGAAACTTTGGGGAAGACATTTAAGATAGTAGTTAAAACACTCCTTGGAATTTTTCCCTTACTGGAGTGCCTGGGTCAAATCCCAGTTCTGCTCCTAATCCCAGGCTTCTGCCGGTGCATATCTGAGAGGCATCAGGTACTTGGGTCCCTCTCACGCACGTGAGTGACCCAGATTGAGTTTTATCTAGCCTCAGTCTGGGCTTTCATGGGTATTTGGGTAATAAATTAGCTGATGGGTTTTCTGTTTATCTCTCTGTTTCTCTATTTATGTTATCTTCCTTTAAGATAAATGAATGCATTTTTTTAAAAAAAGAATATATTAACAGTTAAAAAATGTATTTATTTACTTGAGAGACAGAAGGATGGGGACAGCTGGAAAGAAAAAGTGCTGCTTTCTATTGGTTCACTTAGCAGGGGTTCGCTGTGGCTAAAGAGAGTGGCAGGAACTCAATCCAGATGTACATTGTCTATTCAGATATAAGTATTTATAAACATGCAAAACTCATGTATAGATGCATATATACACAGATACATAAAAAGTTGCTCAGAAATTTCACAGCTGATGGCTGGCGCGCGGCTCACTTGGCTAATCCTCTGCCTGCAGCGCCAGCACCACAGATTCTAGTCCCAGTTGGGGTGCCGGATTCTGTCCCAGTTGCCCCTCTTTCAGGCCAGCTCTCTGCTGTGGTCCGGGAAGGCAGTGGAGGATGGCCCAAGTGCTTGGGCCCTGCACCCGCATGGGAGACCAGGAGGAAGCACCTGGCTCCTGGCTTCGGATTGGCGCAGTGCACCAGCCTTTGCGGCCATTTGGGGAGTGAACCAATGGAAGCAAGACCTTTCTCTCTCTCTCTCACTGTCTAACTCTGCCCGTCAAAACAAAAACAAAAACAAAAACAAAAAAAAAAAAAGAAATTTCACAGCTGGTTTAAAATGCAACACAAATGGATACTTATGACATCTGTACATGTATAGAATTATCTTAAAAATTTATATACAATACCTATAAGCTGGAAAACAAAGAACAAATAGATAAGTGTATATATTCATAAAATAGAATCTACATATATTACTGCTTCATGTCATCATTAATAAATCTCTCAGATTTTTATATTGAAGGAAAGAAAGTGTATAAACAATTTCATTACAGAATTTAAATTAATGTATTTTTAGCATCATTTTATGGTGATAGTGGTCAGAAAAGCAGTAACATTTTGGGTGCTGTTTGACCAAATGGAGACAGACAAAGCTTAACAGAATCATAGAAATACTCTGGAGCTTGTTCAAGGTGGGGGGTACTCGAGTGTAAACAGATGTGAGTAGTCATTAAGCTGCACACATACAATTTGTACAAACTACTCTGTGATAAATTAGCTAGAAAAACAATTCACTGTGTTGTTGTGGAGATGGTTTAACTGATTCTTTTAAAATAGTGAAAAGCAATACTGATAAATAGACATAAAACAGAAGAGTATAACTGTCATGAATAAATAAGTGGGGGTTGGAAAATATCACAGTCACTGAACATTCAATGTTAAAATGCTGTATTTCAAGATGGGGAGCTGAACTCACTTATGGTTTCAAAATACAAACACATACGTACTGAGTGCCTCATTACTGCCAAGCCCCATATTGCGAATGGAGAATTCAGCAATGAACGAACCTGTTCATTTACTCCAGTGAACTCTCAGTTCACCTGTAGTTGATAGTTATGTCAAAATATTCACATTTTATCCCAATTTGATTAATCAATGATGGCTCCAGTATTACCAGGCATGCATAAATAGCTGTAGAACCAAACATATCATGCTCAATATTTACTGTCAATCATTTAGTTGTATTATCAATAGTCCTCTTTTTTTCCTGAGCACATGTGCCAACATCATTCAATTTTCAGGACAAAATTTTGTATCTTTAAATCAAAGAAGGCCATAACTTGGGGCAGGCAATGTGGTGTGACAGGTTAAGCTGCCACTTATTGACATTGGCATCCAGTTGGAGTCCTGGCTTTCCACTTGCATCCAACTTTCTATTAATGTGCTTGAGAAACAATGGATGGTGGCCTCAGGAGCTGGAGTCCAGTCATTAAAGTGGGAGCCTGGATGGAATTCATGGCTTCTTGCTTCCTCTTGGCCCAGCTCTGACTACTGTAGCCATTTGGGAGAACGAATCAGCAGATGGAAGATATTTCTCTCTCTCTCTCTGTCTCTCTCTCTCTCTTTTCCTCTCCTCCACTTCCTCCTCCCTCTGTCATTCTGTCTTTTAAATAAAGATATAAATAAATAAACAAGCAAACAAAATCAAGTCTGGCTTGATGAACAAATCCAGAAAAATTCTGTTGAAACTATAAAAAGTAGGACTATTTTCTGAGTTGAAAACTCATTTAAAATGTTTAATTCCATATATAAGTGAAAGGCCTCAAGTTCACAATTAAAATACAATGTAAAAATTTTCAAAAATTTCATACCTCCATATTTTCTTGTAAAAGATCCATTGATTTGACATTATAGTGATTAGTTTCTCTCTCCGAGAAGAAAGCTTCCCAAGCAGTTGTAATGTGTCTCTAAAAGGTCTAGGTAGTAAGAAAGAAATTCTTGCTATAATTCCTCTCCATACTGTTCTGTGTGTCACAGATACCTAGAAGACCCTCTAAGCTGTCAAGAACTGCCAAATGATAAAAGGGAAAATGATGAAAAGAAATGGAACCTTGGAGCTGACCTCCTAAAAGCCAAAATTCCTCCTGAGATTTCTGGATACAAAAGAAAGGTTTCAGTACTTCCCAAAGAACAGCAGATCACATTAACTTATTCAAATATGAGGTCAGATTTCAGTGTTTAGGTTTAAAGCTGTCCCATGTGCGCCTTGATAAGGGAAAAAATTGACAAATCACACCTTTGAATAAATTCATTTTAATCCCTTTCTTCCTTTTGATGTAATAAAAATAGTCTTGTCATGTAGCTACGATTGCATTTAATGGTTGTCATTTACAGAAATGGAAAAATGATATCTGAGTATAATGCCTTCAAATATGGCTAATAGCATTTTTACACAGGGAGAAAAATACTTTTATTTTACATGAATAAGACCATTGCTTCATGATGATGATTATTGAAAATTCAGCAGCTTCTCTTATTATAGGGTAATGATAAGAAGAGCTCCATCTCTTCTCTGTCATCTATGTTAAAAAATGATAATCTAAGCAAATCTATATTCCTAGTGTTTTCTGTAGTCCCATTAGTTCTCAGACAAATTCTTATCAAAAGTCTTGCCTAATTATTACTACTTTGCCTGATTTTAACCTCATATTTTAAACAAGAAAGATACCTCGATCTGTTATATTTTTAAATGACCTAGTAAATGCTAGCTTTTTTTTTCTGTTAAGCATTTCTTAAGCACATAACTTGTCACTTCTGTACTAATTTGCTGTAACACTCATTGATAAGTGGACATTAATTAATGTTAAATTACAATGGAATTTTTATGGAATTACAGGTGACATCCGCATCAGAACCAAATGAGTTCATCATGATTAAACTTATTACCATTTCTAATTAACCTTGAGTGCCCCTGGATGTTAACTGCACACCAGGCAAGTGTATATATAGGCTGCAGCTTGTATTGGAAGCAAACCCTGCACATCACACAGCCATTTAAGAGAATTTTAAAAAGAATGTCACAGGCCACATTTGTACTCATTGGGTATGCAAAGGATCAGAGAATGAAAACATTAACTGTAATCTAGAGACTTTAGGCAAGAAAATTGTTGATCTCAATATAAGAGCCAGAAAGAAACCTTTCACAAATTGAATTCACTTTGAGGGCCATGGGCATGCATACAAAGAAGGCATATTTTATTCCCTATAATCAAATTAAGAGCTGCTCTTTACGAAGCTTGCCCCCAATACCAATGGCAAAGTTTGCTCTGATGAATGTTCTTAGATAAGCAGCCTTATACCTAGAACCTGCTCATGCTCTAAGCATAGCCAAGGGTCCTGAGAAGATCTGATCCACGTACTGTTATCAACCTTACCCATACCTGTTTCCAAAAGGCTTGCTGAAGCAGATTACAGTGTACAGGACAACCACAAACAGCTCCTAAACCTGGAAGCACCATTCCCTAACCATGAAGATGTGCTTCTGAGTTTCAGCTTCAGGGACTACAACTGACTGACAGGGTCCCACTGCCTTCCCTCTAGATTCACCACTTTGTTCATTTATTCCCAAACCCAGATGATGAGGGATCATTCCGATAACACATATGATGGATCCAAAGGACATCTTCAGCTTGAAGACTCTCCATTATTTTAGCTGAAATGTTCTTAGAATTGCACAGCAGTCTGAGACTATCCCTTCACCATCTTCCTTCTCCTCTCTCTTTCACGGGAGTCAGTGAAGCCAGGAGCTGATAATTCAATCCAAATCTCACAGGGGGAAGTTTGAACCATCTTCTGCTGCCTCCAGGGGTGCACATTAACAGAGAGGTAGATCAGAAAGAGAGTAGCCAGGAGTGGAAACAGGCACTCTAATACGGGATGTGGGTGTATCAGGTGGTGACTTCAACTGCTGTGCAAAACACCGCACTCCGAAAATATTTTAAGTCCTGATGTATTAGTGGAACTCTGTTTCCCTCTCCCTCTCCCTCTCTTTCTCTTCCTCTCCTTCTCCTTCGTATCTCCCTCTCCTTTTCAATCTCCCTCTCCCTGTAACTGTCTTTCGAATAAACAAATTTCTTTTTTTAAAAAAAGAATTCAATGTTCTCTAAAATGTACTTTTGGTTAAAAAGAATATAATCAGGTAAGTATCAATTTGATTTACTGACAACTACTAAAATGCCTGTACCCTGCCTTACTCAGCATAACTTGGGATTTGTCAATATCAAATTCCAGTTCTTGATAAGTTGTCAGTTCAGTTTAGGATCAAATATTTTACTTACTTCTCACATCAATCCACCATATTTTACACACTTATTCTGTTTATCCATTATTATTAAAATTCAGTGACTCCAAAATTGAGTGATGCCAATTTTATAAAAATGAACATTTTTTTATTAAAACATAAAAACACTTATCTCACATGGTATTAAATTAACAGGATTTTACTGCTGTCATATACACTGGCATGTTACAGTTTTAGCCTCTTGTGCAAGCATAAATACTACTGAGAAGACTCCATTTTGGGGAGAGAAATTATATTGCAAGGGGCCTGGCATTTTGACTTAGCAGTTAAGTCACTGCTAAAGATGCCCTCATCCCTTATCACAGTGTCTGGTTCAAGTCCTGGATTACAACCCAGCTTTCTGCTAAGGCAGCAGGTGATGGCTCAAGTTCATGGGTCCCTGCACCCATGTAAGAGGCCTGGATTAATCTTCTGGCTCTTGGCTATTGTAGGCAGTTAGGGAGTGAATCAGCAAATGGCAAATCTCTGTCCATCTTTCTCTCTATACTGTCTTTTCCACTGTCCCTATGCCTTTCAAAATAAAACAAATAAATGAAAACTTTAAAAGATGATACTGAGGCCGGCACCGCGGCTCACTAGGCTAATCCTCTGCCTTGCGGCACCGGCACACCGGGTTCTAGTCCCAGTTGGGGCACCGGATTCTGTCCCAGTTGCCCCTCTTCCAGGCCAGCTCTCTGCTGTGGCCCGGGAGTGCAGTGGAGGATGGCCCAAGTGCTTGGGCCCTGCACCCGCATGGGAGACCAGGAGAAGCACCTGGCTCCTGCCATTAGATCAGCGCAGTGCACTGGCCGCCATGCGCCGGCCGCGGCGGCCATTGAAGGGTGAACCAAGGGTGAAGGAAGACCTTTCTCTCTGTCTCTCTCTCTCACTGTCCACTCTGCCTGTCAAAAAAAAAAAATGATACAATATGTTAAATGCATGAATTTAGGTGATCCTACTTTCTATTAACTTTCTTTGCAAACCTTTCAACAATGGATACTTCTTACCTGTCATTGTTCAACTGTATTGGATATTAAAACCATTCCTCGTTTCAGGAAGCTGACTTCAACACCATGATTCAGCTCTGAGAAGTCTTGGTCTAGCATTCTATTTCAGGACACTGAAGTCACATCTAGGACCTGGTATACAGACTCTTGGGTGTTTCTGCTCCATTACCCTGTTAAATACAGATTTTATTCAGTTGTATAATGCCCTCTGCTTTGTTCTCCTGAAAAAAAAAAAAAAGAAATATGGATAATACATCATACCACATTAGTTATCAAAAGGCAGAATATCCTAGCTCTAAAATAAAAAAGAGAATTTAAAATATTATTTTAGAAGTTTTTAAAACTGTAGATGATTCATCATTATTTTTTCTATTCTAAAACTGAATAAAATGGTTGGTGGCTTACTGCTACAAAAAGAAATATTCTAAGTACATCAGCTACAAAGCCAGATCATGTACAGTTGTGTTGTTTGTGTTGATAAATGAAATAATACAAGCATCATTGCTATAAAAAAGATATTATGAAGTAGTAAATAACTCTTACTAGCTTTCAAAACAAAACAATGTTCACATAGTTCTCTGAGTTAGTGCATATTAAATCTTTACAAAAATATTTCATTTATATATAAAATAGTGTTATGTTCTAGACTCCAAATGTTTATAAATAAACTCTCAAATGTTTGTTGAGATATTCCCAAGTTGTGCTTCACAGGGAAATTCTTTTCTTTGGAGATTCACTGCCCTAGAGTCAACGGCCAGTCACTGTGCAATGAAAACTGTCTTCTGAAATTTTTCAACAACCATTTCAGAATATGGGTCTCCCTTTGTAAAGAATTATAAACTTTTGCTTTTTTAAAATATTTATCTTCATTTTATTTGACAGGAAGAAAGACAGAGAGACATCTTCCTTTCAGGTTCATTCTCCGAATGGCTGCAATATCCAGTGCTGGGTCAGGCTGATATCAGGAGCCTAGAACTTCCTCTGGGTCTCCAAGGTCGGTGGAAGGGACTCAAGTACTTGAGCCACGATCTGCTGCTTCCCAGGATGTATGTTAACAGAAAGCTGGATTGTACATAGAATAGCCAGGACTCAAACCAAGCCCTCTGGTATGGAATGTGAGTATGCCAAGTTATGACAATCCACTGTGCCAAATGCCTTCTCCTATCCTTTGCTTCTAATCCTGAGTCATATCTCTGGTGTTTCCTGAGAAATGAAGTCAGCTACATGTAATGTCAACTTTGGATAAATGGATGGCACTCCCCCGATTGAATATTTGTAACATTTTTAGATAATGCCATCATAAATATTTTAATGAAACCAATAGGCAGAAGTATACAGACCAAGTAGTATTCCAGCTGCCCAAATATTATTAAGATTCATCTCATCCTAGTCCCAGTCGGGGAGCTGGATTCTGTCCTGGTTGCTCTTCTTCCAGCCCAGCTCTCTGCTGTGGTCAGGGAAGGCAGTGGAGGATGGCCCAGGTACTTGGGCCCTGCACCCATATGGGAGACCAGGAGGAAGCACCTGGCTCCTGGCTTTGGATAGGCCCAGCGCACCAGCCGTAGCGGCCATTTGGGGGGTGAACCAGCGAAGGAGGACCTTTCTCTCTGTCTCTCTCTCTCTCACTGTCTAACTCTGCCTGTCAAAAATAAATACATAAATAAATAAATAAAATTTAAAAAGATGCATCTCATCAACTCAGCTGTCAGTAAATACTCTTTTCTTTGCTATTCATTACTAACCTCTTCTTTCTCTACTTCCCCTTAACTTCATTTTTTTTTTTTTTTTGACAGGCAGAGTGGACAGTGAGAGAGAGAGAGAGACAGAGAGAAAGGTCTTCCTTTACCGTTGGTTCACCCTCCAATGGCCACTGCGGCTGGCGCGCTGCGGCCAGCGCACCGCTCTGATCCGAAGCCAGGAGCCAGGTGCTTCTCCTGGTCTCCCACGGGGGTGCAGGGCCCAAGCACCTGAGCCATCCTCCACTGCACTCCCTGGCCACAGCAGAGAGCTGGCCTGGAAGAGGGGCAACCGGGACACAATCCAGCACCCCGACCGGGACTAGAACCCGGTGTACCAGCGCTGCAGGTGGAAGATTAGCCTATTGAGCCACAGCACCGGCCCCCCTTAACTTCATTTTGTTCCTGAAGGATGAGAGCCTGGAAAATTCATATCTAGCTTTCTGCTTAAACTTATTCTGGCATATTCTCCAAACAGGTATTTCAAGAAACCAGTGCTATTCTGTTGTCACACTTTAGCTATGGCAAAAACTACAAATGAAGCTTTCATCTGAAATGCTTCACGCAGAGCATGACCGACTGCCCCTTTCTGTAGGACACTGTCTTTCCACTCATAATCATTTATGTGCAGACTTATTTTTATGTCAATTCCTTGATTGGATTATCATCAATTTCACACCACAGGGTCATAAGGGCACAAGAAACCTTTAGCCACAGTCCCCTTTTGTAATAGAGTCTGTACCTCTTCAGACTGCTGAAACAGGATAAAAAGATTTGCTTTTCATCATAGGACAAATTAAATTTTAATTGCCTGTTAAAACACAAATGTCAAAAGCAAATCTTAAAGGCAGGGTTGTAGTCCTCTCATACATCATGTTTTAGTCCCATTTGCATGCAAATTAATTCTTTTCTTCATTTTAAATGTGTATTGTCACATTAAATGTTAAAGCTGTATCTTGAAACATTACATGATTACACCTTAATATAAATAAATATATATCACAATCATATGTAGAAAAGACAAATAATCAATTCCTTATTTTATAAACTAAAACTCCTTTAATATTTGTATGAGGAAAACACCAGATAATCATCTCCAGTAAATGTAGTTCTTTTAAATGAACAATATAGACTATCATATGTTCTATATTAAATTTGATTTTTTTTGTTCTTGAGATATTACTGAGGTTTAAAATAAATCAATATGTTGCTTATGCACCTCACTTGCAGCTTCTATTTTGTAATTGATTCTAAGGTTTTTTGTAAATGATTTTGTAAATGATTCTAAGGTTTTGTTCTGATAAGTACAGCAATAAGTTGTGTACTATAGGTATGGTTTGGAATGAGTTGAGTGTGAAAAGTAAAAGATATATTCTTAAAATCCTACAAGTGCTATGTGAACATAATTATTTAATTTCATTCAATTATTATTCAAATATGGCATGTAATTGTGAAACTTATGGAACTATGAAAGTGGAAATTTATAATGATGCAGGCTTAATTTCATTAATTTAATGCATAAAGCACATATTACACAGAGACAGACGTCAAATTAAAAACTCTCAGACACTAATTAGCTTTAGAAATCTCTTATGTCTAATTGATATGGCTGTCATAATTAATTTAAATAGTGATTTAAAACTGGTTATGATGCAGAAAAATACCTCATTAATAATCTATAGAGAGAATCAACATAAGATACACACATGTGTACCTTGTATGTATGTCTAAATATTTATATATATATTCTTCTATATATCCAATGGCTCACATAAGAAACAAAGTTCAAAAGTCTTAATATCTATGAGCAAACTGTCATGTTTAAAAGTCTCATGATTAATTTGGCTTTTTAAAATTGATAGAATATTTAGAACATTTATTTTAATCACTAGTTCTGAATCCCTCTATCAAAATTATTCATGTGAAATATTTGAGTGATTGAAGAGTCTTTCATGCAATTCTAATTTTAACAGAGATTTTAGTAACAGGCTTATGTGACAGATATAAATATAGATTGATGAAAGGTAGGTCAATAGATAAAAGGCAGACAGATAGATATAATCTTGGAAAAAGATGTGCAGTTTAGTAAAGGAAAGCTATAAATCTATGCATGAGTTCTGGTCATGTAGAATTAGTTAGTTTTTTTTTTTTATTTTTTAAGACATAAAGGGGTCTGGCATTGTGGCACAACAGATAAAGGCACTTCCTGTGACACTGGCATCCCATATGGACACCGGTTTGAGATTCAGTTGCTCCACTTCCGATCCAGCTCTTTGTTAATGAGGCTGGAAAGGCAGTGGAGGATGGCCCAAATGTTTGCACCCCTGCATCCACATGGGAGATCCAGAGAAGTTCTTGACTTCTGGCTTCAGCCTGGCCCAGCCCTGATGTGATCATTTGGGGAGTGAACCAGTGGATGAAAGATATCTATCTCTCTCTCTCCCCACCTCTCTCTAAACTCTGCCTTTCAAATAAATTTTTAAAAAGCCTTTAAAAATTAATTACTCATCTGTATACCTAGAAGGAGGACAAAGAGGAAAAGACACACAGAGAGAAAGATCTTAAATAGTAGCTCACTCTCCCCACAATGGTCAAGATTAGGTCAGGCCAAAGCCCGGATCCAGGAACCCCATCTGGGTCTCCCACATGCATGGTAGGGACCCAGGTACTTTGAACATCTCCTGCTGCCTTCTGAGGTGCATTAGCAGAAAGCTGGATCAGAAGCAGAGCAGCCAGGAATGAAAAAAGCACTAAAATATAGGATGCTGCATTTAAGTAGCAAATTAACCCACCATGCTCAATCAGCCCCAAGTAATCTCTGATTGTCTCAATCTCCACATCTATAAAATTGCTGTAAAATTTCCACACCATGGATTCTTGTGATCATTTTTTAAAATAAATTAGTATATGAAAGAAAATAAGCATAATAACTTATATCAAACAATGATGATTAGTAAACATTAGGTATTATTATTTTTGTTGTACATTTCAATGGTAATACTAAAGACTAACATTTATTTGCTACAAATGCCACAGGAGGACAAACCACTAATTCACACAAATGGTTTTAAGAGATTTATTTAGCTATTCAAACCAGCATCATCAACATCAGGACACTTGCTCCATTTAGTATGTTCATATCAGATAACAGAAGTTCTTGTGCTGATATTATATCAAAAAGAATTAGTAAGCCAAAGAGACAAGTCCAGAAATATTATTCCAATGATATATTAGGCA
Source organism: Oryctolagus cuniculus (assembly GCF_051225735.1). Taxonomy (NCBI): domain Eukaryota; kingdom Metazoa; phylum Chordata; class Mammalia; order Lagomorpha; family Leporidae; genus Oryctolagus; species Oryctolagus cuniculus. The sequence continues at coordinate 56,045,140 of NC_142884.1, read as the reverse complement.
GCTCTTGTGAAATAACAGAACTCATTTCAAGGAAAAATCCTGTAGAGCAGATTTCAGTGGTGTCACTCCAATCTTTTAAGATGTTATACTTAGCAATACAGAAATATTGTGGAAATTGTATTAAAGTAAATAAACAATTCGTTTTCTCTTGTACTGTGTCTAATCCCTTCATGCTCACAGATGCCCTTTTTCTCTATAAATCTGATAAATAAATAAGCAGGAAATCAAGTACGCAGATGAATCATTATTATAAGGATAAGAATTGAAACTATTTTAGGTTTCCTGATAGCCAGCTTTGATTTGCAACTTAATTCTTTAAGCAAAGAATTCTCATTAAAGAAAGAAATTAAACAAATGATTCTCTACATTTCTTCTAATCCACAAGAAAACAAAGGTTGAAATTTTTCAATTTTCTAGTATAAAAACTAAGCATGTCATCCTTTTGTAAGTTTTTAAGCAGTGATAAACTCCTTAGTGTAACTAGTATTGTCACAAAGCTAGGTGTACATGCACACACACAGAGGAAACCAAAAGAAAATATTTCTCTCAATTTTTTTCCATATTCAGAAGGCGAAACTTTTAATTTTATTTTCTGGAAAGTTTGCAGTAACCAATGAGATAGATTTTAACAAAGGAAACAAAAAAGAATATAATGTGTGTGTGTGTGTGTGCGTGAGTATGTGTCCCTTTAATTCTGCCATTTGACCCTGTCTACCAGAATTTTTCATGTTTTTTTTTTTTCAAGGAATTAGCAACTGCATGCAAATATACATTTTGAAAGTGGCCTTCCAGTGGTGAATTTGATAATTGTATGAAAATGAAGAGTTTTAATAAGCTGTGGCAACATAATAAACTGTCACAGAGGACTAATTATCACTTAAGGAACTCACAATAGCTGTCATCTTTTCATACTGAGAATGCAAACCCTAAACAACCACACAAAAAGGAAAAACAATCAACTTCTACAGAAGCATGCAAAAGAGCTATTTTCTGCCTTGCTAGGAGTAATAAAAGAACTAAATGTGAATAGTCATTCATCATGCAAATGAATGGAGTCATTTGTTAGATTTGTATTTCATGGAACTGAAAGACATTCAAAAATCGCTTTATTAAAATTTGGAACAAAGTTTCCTTTTTCTTATTTTTAAATTTTCTCAGCAAAATGAAGTTTGCTCCTTTCTGAAACATCTCTGTGGTCATTCACGTTCCCTTGAAAACATCATGATTCCTTTTAAAAACTGTGTTTCTTCTAACACTACTAGATTTTGTTTCTTGGAAAATCTGTCAGTTAAAAATGTCAGAGTATATGTAAATAGGTGATAGGATTATAACTGTAAAACAGAGAACTGAAGACTTGAATGTATCTATTAAGTATTCCTGCATAGATAGGCTTCATCAAAACAGAAGTCAAAATCATTATTCACCTCACCTGTTCTCAACTGAAATTTACAACCTTTCAGATTTGAGATTTGTGCTTTGTCTTCCCCTGTTCCTCGATATCACTCCTCAAGAAACCCAGAAATAAATGCTCTACTTCCAGTGAGGCTTTGAAAGCCTAAAAGATCTAATCTGCTTCACACCTACAAGAAAAATCCAGAAAATATAAAAATCAACATATAAATAGACAAATAATACCATGACCATTCATTGTCAGAGAAAAGAGATACTGGATCAGGTTGTAGCCAGGTAGAGAAGAAAATCTGTCACACAGAAGGAAAGTAAGAGGTAGGTGGCCATTGTCCTCACAACTCTCCCCACTACTACACATCCCTTCCCCTCCAGTTGAAGACTCTTCCAGTGAATTTAAAGGGCCAGTACTTTCCATTCTTCATTTTTCTCTTTTTCCACTTTCGGGAGCCAAGCAAATTGACTGCATGTAGGGAACATTTAGAAAGTGACCATGCATGCTCGGGGAAAGGCAGACTCAATGAAGCCTGGAGATAGGAAGTTTAGACCCCCACTGAAACTTCACACACGAGACATTTGTAACAGTCAAAAATAAGATGACGGGACCAGTGCTGTGATGCAGTAGGTTAAGCCTCTGCCTGTGACGCCAGCATCCCACATGGGTGCTGGTTTAAGTCCCAGCTGCTCCACTAGAAGATGGCCTAAGTCTTTGGGCCACTGCACCCTGGAAGAAGCTCCTGACTTTGAATCAGCCCAGCTCCAGCCTTTGCAGCCATTTGGGGCGTGAATAAGTGGATGGAAGACCTTTCTCGTTGTCTCTGCCTCTTTCTCTGCAATTCTGTCTCTCAAATAAATAAATAAATAAATGAATCTTTAAATAAAGTAAAATAAAATAACAACTACCCTGGGGGAAAAGGGGAGTATGATTTTCGGAGTTACCACAATGTTTGATTCAAAAGTTTGGCTTTCATCAAAAGTCGTAAGTCACACAGAAACAAGAAAAATACTGCCCATTAAAAACAATATTGCAGTTAAGAAAAAATTAACCTTGAAAAGACTTGATGACAAGTCTACTGACAAAAACTTTAAGGCAAATTTGTTAAAAATGCTCCCAAAAATTAAAAAAAAAAAAGATGTGACAGAAATCAAGAAAATGATATATGAAAAAAATGGAAATATCATTAAAGATATAGAGAGTCAGAAAAAAATAAAAAATACTGGTCTTGGCCGGCGCCACAGCTCAATAGACTAATCCTCCACCTAGCGGCACCAGCACACCGGGTTCTAGTCCCCGTCGGGACGCCGGATTCTTTCCCAGTTGCACCTCTTCCAGGCCAGCTCTCTGCTGTGGCCAGGGAAGGCAGTGGAAGATGGCCCAAGTGCTTGGGCCCTGCACCCCATGGGAGACCAGGAGAAGCACCTGGCTCCTGGCTTCGGATCAGCGTGGTGCGCCAGCTGGCGGTGGCGGCCATTGGAGGGTGAACCAACGGCAAAAAGGAAGACCTTTCTCTCTGTCTCTCTCTCTCTCTCACTATGCACTCTGCCTGTCAAGAAAACAAAACAAAACAAAACAAAAAACTGGACTTGACAAATAAAATAACTGAGGTGGAAAATCCACTGGAAGGATTCAAATAGAGATCTGAGTAAGCAAGTAATCAGCAAACTTGAAGATAAGAGAGAGGAAAGGAAAGTATTGAATCTGAGAAACAGAAAGACAAAACACTGAAGAAAAGGTAATGGAATTTTGGGAACTGGTGGGATACTTTCAAGTGAATGAACATGCATATGATTATAGGAGACCAAAAAGGTCAAAAGAGAGAGATAGAAGCAGCATGTAATAAAACATTCCATGACTTCATGAATACATGGTTACTGCTAGTACAGGAACAGAAAAACATACAAAATGCTTGAAGAATATTGAAAGAACGTAGTATTCAACTTGAAAGAGTTTCTAACAAATATATCTGGGATAAGCGGAACAATAAAATAAAAAAAAATTCTATCACCAATAGAATAAAATATGACCAATTAATCAATACTCAATCTTATTGTAGAAATTCCGATAAATAAATAAATAAATAAGTGTAATGAAAAGAACGCCATTAGTGAAAAGTAATTACTGTTGCATATAGTCATCTAAAAAGTTGAAATTAATGAAATTATGATGAGAAATAAAATCCTTTTAGTCTAACAAAATACTTAATGACAAATGGAAAATAGTAACATTAAAACAGAGGGGAACATCAAGGTGGCATGTGCCAATGCCATCTCACTATTCCAAGTGATCAATTTCAGTTCACAATTGATCATAATGAAAGGACTAAGAGTCAAAGGGAGCACATAAACAAGTCTAGTACCTGCTAACACTAACCGATAGAATAAATAAAGGGGAGAGTGATCCAACATGGGAAGTGAGATACTCAGCAGACTCATAGAATGGCGGATGTCCTAAATAGCACTCTGGCCTCAGAATCAGGCCTAAAGGCACTCGGATCTGGCTGAAAAGCCCATGAGAGTATTTCAGGCATGGAAAGCCAAGACACTCTGGCAAAAAGATCTCTGTGAGTGAGATCCCAGTGGAAAGAACAGGTCTTCAAAGAGGGAGGTGCCTTTCTCTGAAGGGAGGAGAGAACCTCCACTTTGACTATGACCGTGTCTAAACAAGATAAGAGTTGGAGAACTCAAGGGGCTTCCATAGCCTTGGAAACTCATGACTGGTGCATAGGGAGATTACTGATGCCATAAACAGGAGTGTCAATTTGTAAAGTCAACAACAGGAGTCACTGTGCACTTACTCCTCATGTAGGATCTCTGTCCTTAATGTGCTGTACATTGAGGCTTAATGCTATAACGAGTACTCAAACAGTATATTTCACTTTGTGTTTCTATGGGGGTGCAAACGATTGAAATCTTTACTTAATGTACACTAAACTGATCTTCTGTAAAAAAAAAAAAAAAGAAATTATCAACTCCCAACTTGACTCTCACTGGGATTAAACATGACAATAGGTCTGATCTGATTTCATCATCATTTAAAAAAAATCATCTATTATTTTTCACTTTATGTTTCTGTGTGAGAGCAAACTGTTGAAATCCTTACTTAATGTATACTAAGCTGATCTTCTGTATATTAAGATAATCAAAAATGAATCTTGATGTGAATGGAAGGGGAGAGGGAGAGGGAAAGGGGAGGGTTGTGGGTGGGAGGGACGGTATGGGGGGGGGAAGCCATTGTAACCCATGAGTCGTACTTTGGAAATTTATATTAAATAAAAGATAAAAAAAATAAAAATAAAAAAATAAAACAGAGGGGAAAAAGGGATTCGAGTTGGTATCATCAGTAGTAAAACATGTTGGTGACATTACTGAGAAGGGTGAAGGACAACCTTGCTTCTGAGGCAGTTTTCCACAAATACTCAACTTTCAACTAATCATGAGATCACCACAGAGCACCCAAATTTAGGGTATTCTATCAAATAACTGGTCAATAATTTTCAAATCAGCCAAAGTCAGAGGAAAAAAGAGACTCAGGAAATGTCACATTACCTTGTTGGAGGATTCTTAGGGAACACAACAACTAAATGTAACATGTATTCTAGCACTGGACTCTGGACCAACCAGGTAATAATAATAAGACTTCTGGCAAAATTCAACTAAGATCTGTAGGTTAGATAGTAATATTATGTCAATGTTAATTCTGTATTTTGGTAATTGTACTTTGGTTACATAGTATTGTTAGATAATATCCGAGGAAACTACATCAGAGTACACAAGGAGTATGTATTTCTGCAATCTTTCTGTAAGTTTGGAATCATATAACTGTAAGAAAGATGTGAACCTGTTATCCACTATTAGACATACATTATATCATATGCAGAATATGGTGAGGCAGGCCTAAGAAAAGCATCTAATCGCTTTTGCAAAACAAACAATTCTTAATTTTATTTAGGGACCTATTATGATATTATCATTCAGAGTAAATCACAAATTAATGAGATGAACTCATTGGTCATTTGAAGGGTTACATCCTGAGAAAGAACAAAAGCATGTAATTTAAAAATCTCCACCACTGACATTACACAGTGATTTCTCTAATTATTAATCTTGTGATTTGGAACAAATATCTTAATTAGGTTAAGCCTCAGTTTCCATTTTTTGCAACATGAGGCCTATCATTGTACTTACTGTACAGAATAGTTCAGCAATTACTGAGATGATTATGAGAGATACAGAAAAATATGCTTGGCATGTAATAAGTACTAAATATAGTACTAATAAGTACTAAATATTTATTAATTTATGATGATATATGTATAAAATCAAGAGAAGGAATCTATTATTTGGTTATATGCGATTTTGTGTCACTGTTTCTAAATATATATTTTGTGTATTGCCAGCAATCTTCCTGGGGATGTCAATTAGGCATTAAGGAGAAATACAAAAGCACATTTGTATTTGCATATTACTATAAAACAATTGGCCAAAAAACATGTAAATAGAGTCAGCTGCAGTAGGCATAACAAGGGAATCTGTCTCTCCACAATGGTTGTGTTTAGCACTGCAAATGATTTTCCAGCTGATACTTGTGGTGAATCACTGTGGTTAATGGTAGTGACACAAGGTAGAGATGTTTTCATTTTTTTCCAGTACATATCTTCCAATAAATACACATTTTATTAGATATACATGTATTTTGTTAGCAAATTATGTATTTTGCTAGTGAAATACTGAGAATGGTAATAGTTTAATTTTCTTTTTTGAGTCCAACTACTTCTCTAGGATGCCATGTATTGAATTTATTATTCAGTCATGACCTAAAATAAGTTGCAAAAGTCTGTTTCATTTTGTTATTTTTTTTTTTCAAATTGACAGATGATCTGAGGCTTGAATAGAGAATATGATGACAACATATCCAGGTCTCAAAGGCTGGGATTGTATGTCTCAATTAATAAGGTAAAATTCAGAAAGGCAAGCAAACTTTTCTTGAACTTTAGTCCAATGAAAAAAACTTGTGGATGAACATACTTTCTGTATAGCTTGCAATTATGCATTGATCATCCAAACATATTTTAAGATATTATTAAATTGTAAACTCTGAATTCTGGTACAGGATTTTGAGACAAATTGATCTAGTTCTGAAGCTATTCCTACATTTAATAAAACACTACGTTCTAAAAATTAATAAACTAATCCACTGAGACCTTAAAGGATCTTAATATATTGGGGGAAAATTTGGAGTTAGTTTCTTTTATTTATAAGAAAAATTTAACAGGGGGATTTGAGTAAGAATCAAGTGAAGTTCCTAATTATATTGGAATTCATTGGCAACACACATGCACACACACACACCACTACATATTAGGATTTCTCTTTCAAATTAAGTGAGAGGTTGGTTGAGAATGTTGATAATAATCTTGCTTCAAATTTCTGAACAAACAGAATTGCATTCATAAGTTGTATGCCACAGATATGCAGCATGTATCAAAATTCCAGGGCTGCTCTCTGGTGGCTTTCTTACTGGGGTGAGTTTGACAGACTGCATTGTTACAGTTGTCATGATATACACAAGAAACACTCTGTGCAGGATCATCGGGGGTCATGGCATTTGTAATCTTCAAAAGAGGCAAAAAGGAAGAAATCTCACGTTTAGAAAATTGTCAGAGAAAGGCAGCACTGAGAATATTGCCTAGGAGAATACAGAGCATTAGAAAATTTTGAGAACAATAGGAAACATGTAATTAACAGGTAGCATTAGCAGCTCCATCCATTGTTTTTTACCCAGAATTTTGTTGTTTAAGGTGATGTTAAATGGTACTTTCATGCTGACAGAGACCTGGAACTCCACATATCCATGGAAGAATTCCATGAAGAATTAGATAAGCTTACTTGTACTCAATAAGTAATTAAGTATTCTTTGATAAGTTGATGATGAATAAATTCATTTAGAGATTAACTATTTGATACACTTGTCTATAAAGACCAACCTATCCAGAACTGGAAGGGGAACACATGCTTCCTTTTCAGCTATGGAAATACTGATGTGGCAAATTTCAAGGAAAAAGTTCACAATTTCAATGAGTATATTTTGGAGACAAAATCTCCTCCACAAAACTGTCCACACATGGCCCTAAAATAATCAATCCAATTATGTCATTCTCCTTTGGCTCCTTGTTGCTATGACATTGTATCTAACTTGCTATGTGCAGCCATCTCAATGTGAACCTAATTTGTCTCTGCACCTCTTCATCTGTTCATCTCAATATGGTCAGGCTAATACTCTGCTTCTTTAACAACTTGATTTTGGATATGTTGTTTCCCTATAGACAGTGGTTCTCAAGTGGAGTTCTGTGACCTCTTACCTAATAAATCGACATTTAGGAATGTCCAGAGGTATTTTTGATAGTCATGACTAAGGAAGTATTTTTAGGGTCTAGTGGGAAGAGGATAGAGATACTGCTAAGCATATTATAATTCACAAAACTGTCTCTCTACTCCTACCATTATAATACAATTTATTATTCCAAAATGTCATTATCCAGATAGTCAAGAACACTCATGTGAAATGAATACATTTTCCTTCTATATCTATCACTGTATATCATCATATATTTTATCCTCCTAGAGTCAGTTGGAATGCTACCATTTCTATGAAGCTTTCCTGAATATAATCAATCCTGTATGTGTACTTCAAAAGTTCCTTGTTTTGTTTCCTGTATTAAATGTATGATATTGCACTGAAATTATTTACACATGCATGTAACCCTCCTTACTCCATAGTTTCAGGACAGGACTCATATCATTCAGAACTTATGACTTGTTAAATCAAGAAATATCACCACTTCTATACTCTGTGTACTGGTACCGGGTTTTGTCCACAACAGTTCTCATCATTTTATGCTGATTCTTTTCCCTAATCTGATATTTTCTGATGATCCTGTTTGCCTCTAGCTTCATAGAGAAAAGAAACTATGTACTGGTTGAATTAAATGAGTCATTATATGAAAACTATTTGAGCAATGCCATTCACAGAGCAAGCACTGCATGAATATTAGTTTATTGTTTTAAAATATTTACTATTATATGAACTTTACTAAGGATTATCATACTGTAAGCCTAACTCTAATATATATAATCACAAAATCATATCTTCATATGTGAACTAATGTTTCAGGAATTCCTAAAGTATTTGTTCCCAGTCTATATGGAACCTTCTCAGGAAAACATCTTCCATTTATAAATAGAAATAGTGCAATCTGTCAGCATAATACAGCCTATATAGATATATGACAAATATATTTTTACTTTTAAATACCCACCAGAATTACACTTATATTCAAATCTCAAGTACTGGGATATCAATATGCATGAATAATCTATTTTAGTCTAACTGTATTTTTCATTTTTCTGCATTATAGCATTGGCCATTGAACAGCTTGTATTTATCTGCCATTGCATACATGTAAATAAGAGCTCACATCCATTTTTTTTCTCTCTGGATTTTTTTGGTAAATATTAAAAGAAATATACTTTAGATTTACTTTCAACCCTACCAAGATAAAACCATTAGAATTATCCTTTTAGTTGCAAGCTGAGAGTTGCTGAATGCTAAATGGAAGCAAGGTCATGCGCATCATTCTGTGCATAAACACTGAAGGCCACATGGTTAGGTGTGATTATAATAATGGGCTATAGATGCCTAGGTAAATATTCAAGATCTGACATTAGTTTATTGAATTAATGGCTTGTGACATGAGGATAGGGACTTCTTAAATGAATTCATTTCTGGCAATCATTTCAACATCTCAAAAGCCCCCAAACTTATCAGAATTGTGAATTACTTGAGTCTAAAAATATTAGGCAAGAATGTAATAACCAATCTCTAGAGATGACTGCTTTTTCCTGGTTCAGTTATGAGAAAAGAAAATAAAGCAGGTGAATCAAGTGAATAAAAGAGATAATCAAATTCAATGTGTCAGTAAACTCTTAAATCCATTCTTATGTTATCATAATTGCATTATCCAGACTCTTTGTGTGAGTAACTGAGCAGAAATTTTCCTGCATTAAATCCTATTATCTAAGATAGGAAAATAAAACAATGAGAAACAAAACAAAAAACAAAAATAGAAATAATTATTCACACTCTGGACTGAAAGACTGAAAGAGGGTTGTCACAGAACTATCTTTTTATGTTCCTTTCTCATTCTGGTCTCTTATTCCTCCTCTCCTTCACTTTCTCTCCCTCTATCTTAATTTTTCTATAAATATATATTGCAATGCACTGCCCTTTGCAAACTACTCAGTGTAGGTATAGGAAATAGCAGACTAAGAAATAATTTATGGTCTTGAGAAACTGTGTCAATACACTTAAAGGAAATCTGTTGGCTTTGTCTTCCAGCACTCATTTTTCCCCCATAATAATCACATCCTGATTTCTCTTGGTAAAAAATAAAATTCATGTATTTTAATCTATGTAACAGGAATTTTTTTGGGTAATGGACATGTGAGTCCAGTGAGTCTAGAGATTTGTGCTAAAATGATAACAGAATGGAGTTAACCTTCTACAGAGCTTTATGCCATTAAGATATAAACATGGGAACTTTTGGAGCCATTTTGCCAAATCTAAAAAATATGACATGGAGGAAATTGGAGATGATGCATTGGAGATGATGCATTGTGAGAATTCTCCCCACTCTGACTCTCTCCATAACCCACACCCACTTCCACCACCAGAATTAAATGTATTTAAAATTAATTGACTGTTAAGCACTTAGGTAATTTCAAGAACTAATTCCTTTTTTAAGTCTATTTATCGTTTTGAGTTAGTTATCAGTCAGCATCATATTTGACCAAAAGTAACAGATAAAATGTTTAGTTTCTATTTTCTCCACCAGCAAGAAGGCTGGACACAGACACTCAGGAATGGTGTTTCAGGAGCCAACTGTTCTCCATGTCTCATCCTCCTCTTTTTCTGACCCATCACTAATAGCACAGGTCTCTCAGTCTCGTGGTAATAAAGAGATTCCTGCTATATTCCTCTTCTTCCCACTTACACAGAAGTAGGAATAGATAAAAGTAAAATGTATGTTATTATCAAATGTACACCATGAAGAGAATCTGGGTCATTATGAAAGAGAGAGAGCAAGTGAATGTATCAGGAAAAAAATTTCATTAGTTAAAAATCACGATTGTGGCCGGCGCCGTGGCTCACTAGGCTAATCCTCCACCTTGCGGCGCCGGCACACTGGGTTCTAGTCCCAGTCGGGGCGCCGGATTCTGTCCCAGTTGCCCCTCTTCCAGGCCAGCTCTCTGCTGTGGCCCGGGAGTGCAGTGGAGGATGGCCCAAGTGCTTGGGCCCTGCACCCCATGGGAGACCAGGAGAAGCACCTGGCTTCTGCCATTGGATCAGCGCGGTGCGCTGGCCGCAGCGCGCCAGCCGCGGTGGCCATTGGAGGGTGAACCAACGGCAAAAGGAAGACCTTTCTCTCTGTCTCTCTCTCTCACTGTCCACTCTGCCTGTCAAAAAAAAAAAAAAATCACGATTGAATCACAATCAGGAAAGAACACCCTTACTAATCCAACAAATAAAAATGTTTACGCTGGAGCGGGTGCTGTGGCACAGCGGATAAAGCCATCACCTGCAGTGCTGGCATCCCATAGTGTCACCAGTTTGAGTCCCAGCTACTCCATTTCTGATCCTGCTCTCTGCTACGGCCTGGGAAAGCAGTAGAAGATGGCCCAAGTCCTTGGGCCCCTGCTCCTGCATGGGAAGAAGCTCCTGGCTTCTGGCTTCAGATTGGCTTAGCTCTGGCTGCTGTGACCATCTGGGGAGTGAACCAGTGGATGGAAGACTTTCTCTCTCTCTCTCTCTCTCTCTCTGCCTCTGCCTTTCTGTAGCTCTGCCCTTTAAATAAATAAATAAATATTTTTTAAAAAAGTTCACATTAAAGTATGACACGTACTTCAAAGGGGGCTTGTGTTGAAAGAAAGAATGTACAAGTATAAAGGAGACAAGAAACACACTGGGGGGATATTCACAAGGAAAGTAAACAAAAATCAGATGTGAAAAGACAAAAAAGGGTTAACCAGGAGATGTAACAAGAGAGATATCATAAACAGGACAAACATCATCTGGAAAGTTGGACATAAAATACTGACAGGATAGTGAGCTTGCTTGAGTAGATGGTGTTATTAAATTGAATTATATCCATTTAACTAATTGTCATTGAATACCCAATGAATAGATAAATAAACTGAAGTTCATTGGGATGAGATATATTTGCAAATTTCTCACAACTAGCAACTAGGAAGCTTGGGATGCAAACACAGAGTCAAGGAGTCCTCAATCTGCTTACTGAATTGCCCTGCTATATTGTTTCCTTAGTTCTGTGTATTGATTTTGTTCTAATTGTGTGTGAGAAAGACTGCCATGGCTTCTTCTTGCTTCTCAGTTTTCTTCTTTGTCACAATAGAAACACTGAACTTGATGAAGTTTAGAATATCAGGCCTGTGGGTTGCTGCTGTGCTAAAGCAGGAAAGCCACTGCCTATAGCATCCCATTTCAGCATCAGCTTGTGTCCCAGCCCTTCCACTTCTGATCCATCTTTGTGCTAATGGCCTGGGAAAAGCAACAGAAGATGACCTATATTTTTGGACCCTCGTCCCATGTGGGAGAACTGAAGGAAGCTACTGACTCTTAGACTCAGCCTGGTTCAGCCCTGACCATTGCAGCCATCTGGAGAGTGAACCAGCATAGGGAATATAATTCTCTCTATCTCTTTCTCTCTGTGTGATGCTGACCTTCAAATGAATAAATAATTTTTTAAAAATAAAAATAGGCCGGCGCTGTGGCTCAATAGGTTAATCCTCCACCAGCGGCGGCGGCACCCCAGGTTCTAATCCCGGTTGGGGCACTGGATTCTGTCCCTGTTGCCCCTGTTCCAGTCCAGCTCTCCACTGTGGCCTGGGAGTACAGTGGAGGATGGCCCAAGTGCTTGGGCCCTGCACCCCATGGGAGACCAGGATAAGCACCTGGCTCCTGCCATCGGATCAGCACGAAGTGCCAGCCGCAGCGCGCTGGCCGCAGCAGCCATTGGGGGTTGAACCAATGGAAAAGGAAGACCTTTCTCTCTGTCTCTCTCTTTCTCTCTCACTGTCCACTCTGCCTGTCAAAATAAAAATAAATAAATAAATAAAATACCAGACCTGTCTTTGAATGCTGTTTATCTGGTATATTCTTTCTTCCTATTCTTTTCTGATACTTTTTTTTTTTTTTGGACAGGCAGAGTGGACCGTGAGAGAGAGAGACAGAGAGAAAGGTCTTCCTTTGCCATTGGTTCACCCTCCAATGGCCGCCACGGCCAGCGCGCTGCGGCTGGTGCACCGCGCTGATCCGATGGCAGGAGCCAAGTACTTATCCTGGTCTCCCATGGGGTGCAGGGCCCAAGCACTTGGGCCATCCTCCACTGCACTCCCTGGCCACAGCAGAGAGCTGGCCTGGAAGAGGGGCAACCGGGACAGAATCCGGCGCCCTAACCGGGACTAGAACCCCTTGTGCCAGCGCCGCAAGGTGGAGGATTAGCCTAGTGAGCCACGGCGCCGGCTCTTTTCTGATACTTCTAACTAGAGAATTTGTTGGTCATAATCATATACTAAAATTTTTCTCTTCTGATTCAAAAGGCATTTCTATGATCATTGTTAACAACTATTTAGAACATCAAAAATTTATTATCAGGGACCGGCATTGTGGCATAGTAGATAAAGCTGCTGTCTGTGATTCCAGTATCTCATTTGGGGGCCAGTTCACGGCCTGGTTGCTTCACTTCCAATCTGTCTCTCTGGTTATGTTCCTGGGAAGGCAGCAGAAGATGCCCCCAAGTACTTGGGCCCCTGCACCCACATGGGAGACCTGGAGGAAGCTCCTGGCTATCAGCTTTAGCCTGGACTAGCCCTGACTGTTGCAGCCATTTGGGGAGTGAACCAGTGCATGGAAGATCTCTCTCCATATGTGTGTGCATGTACATCTCTTGCTCTGTAACTGTCTTTCAAATAACAATAAAATAAATCTTTCAAAAAGCTTTGCTATCAAATTCATAGATGTTAGCTACTTGCCTATTTTTTTATTTGAAAAGCAGAGTTGCAGAAAGAAAGAGGGAGAGAGACAGAGGTCTTACACCTACTGGTTCACTCCCCAAATGTTCTCAACAGCTGGGGCTGGGCCAGGACAAAGCCAGGAGCCAGGACTTGGGCTATCTTCTGCTGCTTTCTCAAGGCATAGTAGCAGGGAGCTGGATTAGAAATAGAACAGCTGGGTCTTGAACTAGTGTCTATATGAGATACCAGCACTCCCTGCAGCAGCTTAACCCACCATGCCACAATGCCAACCCCTGGATCAGTATCTTAAAGACTGCCTTTTGGGGTGGTATTTGTCCTAAAGCATTAAGATCCTGGTTAAGATGCTTGCATCTCATATCAGAATTAAACCAGTTCTAGCTCGGTATTCCAGTTTCTGCACTAGCTTACTGCTAATGCAGACTCTGGGACGCAGCAGTCAGGGCTCAAACAATTGGGTTCCTACCACTCATGTGGGAGATCTGAACTGAATTTCCTGCTTTGGGCTTACCTCCACTCCCTCAACAGCTTTTCTCTTTACCTTTCAAATGAAAGAAAGAGAGAGAGAGAGAAAGAGAGATTACATTTGAATAAACCCATTCTCTGATTCAAAATAAAGATCTTGGAGAATGGCTAGTGTAGATAGTGAGGAGCATAGTATACACTGACAAGAAAATGAATCAACTCCCTTATCATTTAAAATCATTCCCTTTTCCAAGCTGTTGAGAAGGTATTGCTACTCTACTTCCATAGAGGGCAGGGACTAGAGATGAATATCAGCCATGGCTGTGAGCATTTCTTCAGCACTGTATCAATCAATAATCCAGTAAAATATGCAGAGATGTCTATGGAAGTGCGGAACCAATCATTTCCAACTTCACTGTTTAACCATTGTTATAAAGTGCCAAGCTTAAAATAATTGTTTTTCTTTATAAAATACTTTTCTTTATGGTTTTATTTTAAGTAGATTAATTGTCCCTGATATTATTTTACTCTTAGAGTCAACTTGATTTCAAAGTTGGGAAAAAATGGCCTGCTCCGAGGCTTACTAGGCTAATCCTTCGCCTGCGGCGCTGGCACCCCGGGTCCTAGTCCCAGTTGGGGCGCCTGATTCTGTCCTGGTTGCTCCTCTTCCAGTCCAACTCTCTGTTGTGGCCTGGGAGTGCAGTGGAGGATGGCCCAGGTCCTTGGGCCCTGCACCCACATGGGAGACCAGGAGGAAGCACCTGGCTCCTGGCTTTGGATCAGTGTAGCGTGCTGGCCACAGCGGCACTTGGGGGGTGAACCAACGGAAAAAGGAAGACCTTTCTCTCTGTCTCTCTCTCTCTCTCTCTCACTGTCTAACTGCCTGTCAAAAAAATAAAATAAAAAAAAATTAAAAAAACAAAGTTGGGGAAAAGGATGTGCTGAATATCTTTTCACATATGTTTCATGCTACAAGCATAACCCTGCCTTTGCAGTTCACTTAGTCTAATCTGCTCAGACCCTCTTTAATAGCCTGAAGGTGCTAAGTTCAAGTATGCATTTAGCAAACTTCATTTTGTGAATTCTATATCCCACTGCAAACAATATAAACTTATTTCAAAAAGAAAGATAAGCTATTACTTCAATTTTACTCAAATGTTATGCATCCTTATTTAAAGTACAATCTAATTTTAGAATAATAAAAGATTGACAAACTAAATTATGAGAATTTGAATTTAATAAACAAACTATAAATCAATGTACAGATCACAATGTCAAACAATGCATGAGTATAGTTGAGAATGCACTGCTATGCACTGAATTAATGGTTATCTCTCATGTGATTAGAGATATTTCTTTTCCTTTACTAGTATTATTAGGTTTTATGTATCACAAAAATAATCATGATTGTTTATAGGAGAAAATTACATCAGTCTCATCAATTCTGTTACATACATGATTCATTTGTTCACAAAAATATTTTCTGAAGATGAATTTGTCATACTCAGTTCCAAATAGCAATGAATAGTAATTTAATGACCTGATGCAATACCTATAGTAATTTCATTTGAGTTTAGCTGAACTACATTAGATCTAAAACTATCAAACAGTTTATAAAACATTGTCAACTGTATGAGGTGGAAAATTATTTTCTAAATTTTAGTTTGTCAAGATCTGTTCCATGGACAACTGTATAAAGAAACTGTTTCTAGCTGCATGTTTACTGTAAGTACACATAGCTTTATATAATCAATAGAAAGGAAAAAAAAAGAAAAAGAGAAATATTAGGTCACTAGATGGTGCCATAATATTATTTTTTTACTTTATTTTCTGGAATTCCAGAAAGATACTATAATCATTTCTAAGAGGCATCATGCCAGGAACCATAAAAAGTAAGCTTAATGTTAGTAACAGAAAATTTAGAGCGAAAGTGTTATTAATCTTAAAAAAATGTATGGAATTGGATTAAAGTATATCAATAAGCATTACAGACAAGTTTTGATAATATCAAAACAGAACAATGTAACATAAAGGAGAGATACTGTATACTTTGTTTAAGACTGTTTAATAATTTTGTTCCTAAAACCTCTCATGAATATGCAAGTGCATACATAGGAAGAGGTAGCTTCCTAGCCTAACCAAAAAAGTCACAATTCCTCTATCTTTTGATTAA
This sequence comes from Oryctolagus cuniculus, assembly GCF_051225735.1. Lineage (NCBI taxonomy): Eukaryota > Metazoa > Chordata > Mammalia > Lagomorpha > Leporidae > Oryctolagus > Oryctolagus cuniculus. The sequence goes on along the minus strand of NC_142884.1, from coordinate 56,028,987 downwards.
GCAAAGTTTTTTTTTTTTTTTTTTTAATACAAAATGCATTTAGAGACTCCTGCTCAATCAAGTAGTTTCTCTAACAAGGGGAGTTGGGTTTTGTGCCTTTTGCTGGTGGTGTTGTTAAACAAACATGGCAATGAATAGTGTTTGCTAACAGGACATTGCTCCAAATGGCAGATATCAGAAAGAAACTACAGCTAAAGGTATAGTGTTTCAAATAAATAAAAGTATACCACTTCTGAAACAAATTTATAATAATATTCTTGTTTGGAGGAAATGATAGGAGGATTACAGGTAAAACATTGTGCACAGAGAACATCTACCTATGGCAAAAGAAAGGCTCATTGGGATTTCTAAACTTCCACACAAGCTTGATTATGGGTTAAAAAAAAAGGGGGGTGCTTTTCTTCCTCTCCAATCCACCATTCACATCTGCAGTATTCCAGAGATCTAACAATAATATGAACTTCGGGAATTTAAATGAAGAGAAGAGGACAGAGTTTAAAGTCTCGAAGTGCTTCTTTGTTTCTCCTATCACTGAAAGGAGTTTAACAGTACACTTCCAGATTCCCTTTTTGGAAAAAAAATGCTCTTTTCCACTTTATTATTCAACATGAGAACTGATTTTGCAAAGCAGATAGAACAATGAGGAACCTTTTTAAAAAGGTGCAAATTTCAGTGTCAGATATATTTAGATAATAACTTGGCAACAAAATTCCATGTCCTCAAACAAAGATCTGAGATGCTTCTGAGGATAAGCCCATTCCTTCCAGGAAGATTTTTTTCCACTGCCATTTTATTTTTTATTGGAAGACCCCGTATTGCCTACATTTATTGTATTTCAATCACTGTAGAGTTATTTTTATAAAATACTGCCTTTATCTTCTAGTACCCAAATAATCCTAAAGATCGTTACAGTGATGTAGAGAAGTATACAACAAAAACAGTAAAAAAGTAAGGAAAGAAGTCGTTTTGTAAAAATGAATAAGATATATTCCCTAGAGTTTTATTCCTCCCTCTTTGGTCTCTATCTTCATAAAAATCCAATAGTGTGTTACATTGTTTCAGTTAAAGATGATGATCTTGGTAACATTACACAAATGTTTCCTGTGAAATAAGTTTCTTCATTTGGTGTAAGACAGAGGTTGAAATTGTTCCAGAAGTACAGAAGACATGGAGAATGATGCCTGGTAGATACTCTGTGTACAAAGGGAGTGGATTTAATTAATACCTCAAGAGACAGGGAAATTATGACAGATTAATCTGTCTTGGAGATATTTTGGGGCAAAAACCCAGAATTGTGTTTACAGCTGTAGATTATACTAGTGGGAGCTTTGGAAGTAATTTCTTTTTTTTCCTTTTTTTTTCTTTTTTTTTCTTTGACAGGTAGAGTTATAGACAGTGAGAGAGAGAGAAAGGTCTTCCTTCCATTGGTTCACTCTCCAAATGGCCGCTACGGCTGGCGCTGCACCAATCTGAAGCCGGAGCCAGGTGCTTCTTCCTGGTCTCCCATGTGGGTACAGGGGCCCAAGCACTTGGTCCATCCTACACTGCCCTCCCGGGTCACAGCAGAGAGCTGGACTGAAAGAGGAGCAATTGGAACTAGAACCCGGTGCCCTGGAAGTAATTTCAAATCTGCTGTTGCACAGACCAATTTTAGAACTGGTAATTCATAGGAACTGATCGGATGGGTGTGACAGCAGTCAGCAATATGGAAGAGATATCCCAAATAAGTACAATGGCATGAACCAACAGGCATAGCCACATCCTGCTACTGTAGCTGTATTTATGATCAGCTATTTTCAATTATTACTTGATCTCAAATTTGACTAATTCATATCTTATAATATATGAATACATGGAAATAATTTATAGTCTTTCTGTAACCTAATTTTAGTAAGGGGTTTTTTAGTATGGGGTTTTCCTTCTTTTTTTTTTTTTTTTTTTTTTGACAGGTAGAGTAATAGACAGTAAGTGAGAGAGAGACAGAGAAAAAGGTCTTCCTTCCATTGGTTCACTCCCCAAATGGTTGCTATGGCCAGCACTGTGCCCATCCGAAGCCAGGAGCCAGGTGCTTCCTCCTGGTCTCCCATGTGGGTACAGGGGCCCAAGCACTTGGGCCATCCTCCACTGCCCTCCCAGGCTACAGCAGAGAGCTGGACTGGAAGAGGAGCAACCAGGACTAGAACCCGGCACCCATATGGGATGCCGGTGCCACTGGCAGAGGATTAACCAAGTGAGCCACGGCACCAGCCCAGTATGGGGTTTCAATGTAATTTATACCAAGGTTGGGCTTATATCTTACTTAGGTAAAGATGTAGTTAATATATATTACTTATAAGGCTGCTTGATACTCTATATTATATCATGTTTCCTTGGGGATGTCAGCTTGTAACAACCTCTTTCTTCCTTGATGGCTATTAGTGATATTTGGCATTGCTTTACTTAACAGGCTGTACACAATTAAACACAGACTTTGACATTTTGACTCTGCATTAGTTGAAATGGAGTGTATGAATGCTGATAGTCTTATCCTTGTCTACAAGATTTACATTTGATGGGTACAAGAGGCAAAAGAAATAATATTCTGAGCTTTTGCTTAAAATATTGAATTCCAGCCCAAATCACTTCTTAATTTGGATCAATTTATTGAACTGGGGTTCCCCCAGGCATGAATGCCTTGTTTACTTTCATGCAATCCAAATAGTTTCACGGATGCAGGAGGGACATAATATAATAGACACAGTGCTAACTGCTTTATAAACATTCTCTCCTCCACCCCTTGTCACTAGTAATGAGTCAAAAAGCTCTTATTAGTTCCATTTTGTGATATAGGCTCAGAGGCGATTCAGTAACTTGGGTAAAGGCAGGGTTTTAGCACACAATATTGCAAAAAGTACCAGCTAAAACCTAGATCCTTCGCACCACAGTAGGCAATGCGGGGCTTCTGTTGACAGAGTGACAGAAATATTAAAACATTGGTGATTGGAGAAAGGACAAGTACCACTGAAAAGACAAAATTAGCAACCCGAGATTTTTTTTTTCTACTTCATATAAAAGCTGGAGTGGGTTTCATCTTAAATTATCAGCAGCTGTCCAGAGGCCCCATCTGGGCTATCATTTTTACTTGTCAGTCTGCCTTGAGGAATGTCGTTGAGGGTGGTCCAACCCACCCTGACCAATGGTGGCAGGTAGTTACAATCAGTCCTATCAGACACTCTTCTCAAGGATTTGCTTCTTCACAAGTGGAAGCCAAAGACTCAAATTAAGTGGAGAGAGCCTTAATTATCCTGATTATTTTGCCCAGAAAGACTTCTATGAGTTCCTGATACAAATCTCTTTCTACAGCCATCTTCTTTTACTCTGATTCCACAAGTACTTCATATCTGTTATGAATCTATGCTTCTTCACCAAGAAGGTGACAATGATCTTTGAGTAAACATTTCTGATAGTTTTTATGATGAATAATTAAAGTAAAAAATGAAATAATAGGCCAAAAGTCTGAGATATAATAATGCCTTACACATTAGTCATTTCAAATATTTCAGTGTCTAAAAATACTCCTTCCATCACCTCCCCTCCACACAAAACTATACAGATGGAGTATCCCTAATCCAAAAATCCAAAGTTTGAAATGCTCCAAAACCTTTAAATTTTTGAGGATTGATATAATGACACGTGTGAAAAATTCTACATCATAAAAATTTGTTTCAAGCACAAAATTATTTGTAATATGACACAAGTTATTTTCAGGTTCTGTATGTGCATAAGATACTTATAAAACATAACTGACTTTCATGTTTAAATGTGGGCACAACTTCCAAGGTATCACATTATATCTATGTAAATATTTCAAAATTAAAAAAAAAAAATCCCAGTATTTAAGAAGGCAGAATAGGGAGGGAGCTTACTGCTCTAGTCTAGGGGAAGATAGTTAAAAAAAAGTGGAGAGAGTGCAGTCTCAGGCAAGAGTTAGGGAGAAAATGGCAGATGAAACTCCACATAAATTAGAGGGACACTGTGGACCTAAATGGAGAGTGTAGATGCACACAACTCAGGACCCCAGCAGCTGAGAGCCTCGGCACCAGCTTTGGAGTGAGGCGAGACCAGACTGCAGCAGTCCAAGCAACTGGCAATAAAGCTGAGGGAAGAGTCTGGTGTGAGTCTGGCTTAGAGTCCTGTGGCAGACAGTGTACCCACCAATCTAGAGGAAAAAAAAGAAGGGGCACGTTTCTCTTTCCCTGACTACCCAGCGGTGGTGTTCTGTAACTAGACAAGAGGGTGGGCATCATTTTTGACATACATAACAGCTGTGCCAGCTCTTGTCTGTGCACCCAGCAACCAGCCGAGAGGAGACACCTGAGTCTAGCTGGGAGACTTGATGGGAGGCTGAGAGTTCGTGACTGTGGGGATCCTTGTGTGCCAGGACTATGAAAACATTGTTGCTGTGTGGGAGGGTGCAAGGTGTGGCTGGGACTTTCAACAGTCACTGTGGGTAGCTCCACATGCTCAGGGCTCCCTGATTCCCTAGTTAGCGTCATCACTGCAGGATCCATGTTCACACCAAGGACTGTATGGGTCCTTTGTGTGGTTCTTGAGGCAGCACAGATGAAAACTGTACTCACTGTGGCTAGCACCCAGTCATTGGTCTCCTTTGAGGAGGAGAGATGAGTGTGAGAATACACCAACAGAGCAGAACAAACCTCTACTCTGATAAAGAGAGAGAGAGAGAGAGAGAGAGAGAGAGAGATTGATTTAGCATGCCCAACTTGGTTGTCACCTTGGACACGCCCCTACTGGAGTACTGAACAGAAATCCCTGATCACACCCAGCACATGCCTCTGGGTATTCACTGATGCTCCACTAAGACACAGAGGCATAGTTCAAAGATAAAAACCATCAGAGTCGGGGGGATAACCAGTTCATACTGACTTTTCATCAGAAAACCTACTGGCTAGGAGAGAATGGCGAGATATATCCCAAGACTTGTCAACTCAGAATACTGTTACTCTGCAAAGCTTTCATTTATGAATGAAAGTGAAATAAAGACTTTCCATAACAAACAGAAATGAAAGAATTTGTCACCACTCATCCAGCCTTACAGAAGATGCCTAAGGATGTGCTGCACACAGAAACATAGAAACATGTCCATCACTATGAAAGAAAGTGAAGGCAGAAAATCTCCCAGTAAAAGTACAAAGCAAATCCAAAGTAAATAATAGAAAATATTTATGGAAAAAATGTCAGGGCCAAGTAGTTACTTATCAATATTCATCTTGAATGTAAATGGTCTCAACTTTACAGTTAAAAGATACAGAGTGACAGAATAGATTAAAAAAAAAACCTTCTATTTACTGCCTACCAGAAACACATCTCACCAACAAAGATACCCACAGACTGGAAGTGGAAGCATTGAGAAAGATATTCCATGCTAACAGAAACCAAAAAAGAGCTGGTGTAGCCATCCTAATATCAGACAAAATGTACTTTAACACAAAAACTGTTCAAAAAGACAAAGAAGGGCACTGTGTAATGATTAAGGGATCTATTCAACAGGAAGATTTGACTATTGTGAATGTAAATGCAACTGATTACAGGTAAGCTGGCTATTTAAAAGAAATGTTAATGGACTTAAGGAGAGACATAGATGCCAGTATAATAATACTGAGGGACTTCAATGCCCAACTTTCAGCAATGGAGAGATCAACCAGACAGAAAATCAGCAAGAAAGAACAGAGTTAACTGAAACTATAGACCAAATGGAACTTAACAGATATCTACAGTATGATCAAAATCATACTATATATTCTCTTAGACCACAATGGAATTAAGCTGGAAATCAACAATTAAGAAACTCTAGAACAACATGCTCCTGAATGAACAGTGGGTTATTAAAGAAATTAAAAGATAAATTTAAAAAAATTCTGGAAATGAATAAAGGTGACAGTACAACATCAAAACTTATGGGTTACAGCAAAAGCAGTGTTAAGAGGAAAGTTTATAGCAATTGTTGCCTATATCATGAATTTAGAAAGGCACCAAATAAATGAGCTATCAGTGCATTTCAAGGACCTAGAAAAAATTCAACACATTAGAAAGATCATTCACCTGGATCAAGTGGGATTTGTTCCTGGTATGCAGGGATGTTTCAACAGTCACAAATCAATCTACGTGATACATTTCATTAACAAATTAAAGAACAAAAACCCTATGATTATCTCAGTATATAAAGAGAAAGCATTTGATAAAACACAACACCCTTTCAGGATAAAAACCTTAAGCAAATTGGGTATAGAAGGAACATTATTCAACATAGTCAAGGCAGTTTATGGTAAACCCACAGCCAACATCCCATTGAATAGGGAACAGCTGGGAGCATTCCCATTGAGATACGGAACTAGACAAGGATGCCCACTCTCACCATTGCTATTTATTATAGTTCAGTAAGTTTTAGCCAGAGCCATTAGGAAAGAAAAAGAAATCAAAAGGATACAAACTGGGAAGGAGGAAGTTAACCTATCCTTATGTGCAGATGACATGATTCTATATATAAGGGATACAAAATGCCCTCCTAAGGGATTACTGGAACTCATAGAAGAGTTTGGTAAAGTGGCAGGATATAAAATCAACACAAAAAATCAATAGCCTTTGTATACACAGACAATGCCATGGCTGAGAAAGAACTTCTAAGATCAATCCTAATCACAATAGCTAAAAAACCTTAAATACTTCAGAATAAATTTAATCAAGGATGTCAAAGATCTCTATTATGAGAATTATAAAACATTAAAGAAAGAAATAGAAGTACAAAACAATGGAAAGTCTTCCACATTCATGGATTAGAAGAATCAATATCATCAAAATGTCTATATTACTGAAAGTAATTTACAGATTCCATGTGATACTAATCAAAATAAAAAAAAAAACATTCTTCTTCTCATATATAGAAAAATGATGCTGAAATTCATATGGAAACACAAGAGATCCCGAATACCTAAAGTAATCTTCTACAACAAAAACGAAACTGGAATCATCACAACAGGGCAGTTAAAATCAAAACATCCTGGTACTGGTACAAAATCACATGGATAGACCAATGGAGCAGCATAGGCATGCCAGAAATCAACCCAAGCATCTACAAATGACTTATCTTCGACAAAGGAGCTGAAATCAATCCCTCGAGCAAAGACAGTCTCTTCAACAAATGGTGTGGGGAAAACTGGATTTCCACATGCGGAAGTATTGAAACGGATTAAAGACCTAAATCCATGACCCGATACCATCAAATTATTAGAGCACATTAGAGAAACTCTGTAAGACATTGGCATATGCAAAGAGTTCTTGGAAAAGACTCAAGAGGCTCAAAGATAAAATTGACAAATGGGATAATGTCAAATTTAGAGTCTTCTGGACTGCAAAAGCAACACTCAGAAAAGTGAAGCAGCAAATGACAGACTGGGAGAAATTATTTGCTAACTATGCAATTGATAAAGGATTAAAAACCAGAATATATAAATAGATCAAGAAACTCAACAGCAATAAATCAAAACAACTCAGTTAAGAAATGAGCAAAGGACTTAACAGTCATTTTTCAAAAGAGGAAATCCAAATGGCCAACAGACACTTGAAAAAATATTGAGGATCACTAGTCATCAGGGAAATGCAAATCAAAACCACAGTTAGGTTTCACCTCATTCCAGTTAGAACGGCTTTCATAAAGAAATCAACAAACAACAAATGCTGGTGAGGATGTGGGGGGAAAGGTACCCTAATCCATTGTTGGTGGGAAGTAAAACTGGTACAGCCACTGTGAAAGACAGTATGGAATACATCAGAAATCTGAATGTAGACCTACCATATGATTCAACCATCCCACTTCTGGGAGTTTACCCAAGGGAAATGAAATCAGTATATGAAAGAGTTATCTGCACCCCCATGATTATTGCAACTCAATTTATAATAGCTAAGACATGGAATCAACCTAAACGTCCATCAACTGAAGGCTGAATAAAGAAGTTATGGGATATGTATATCATGGAAAACTACACAGCAGTTAAAAAAAAACAAACAAAAAAACAAAATGCAATCCAGTCATTTGCAACAAAGTGGATGAAACTGGGAAACATCATACTTTGTGAAATAACCCAGTCCCAAAGGGACAGATATAATATGTTTTTCCCTGATCTGTGAGAACTAATAGAGCACTTCAAGGGTAATCTATAGAAGTGAAATTAACATGTTGACATGCAATGACTTTGAACATCATTTGTCTTGACTGTTGAGGAATAGCTTTTTTTTTCACATAATTTGTTGAACTCTCTAATTAGTAAAGAGTTAATCACACATACAATGTTAATTAAAAATAGGTCTTAGTAAAAAGAATGAAAATAGGAGAGGGAGGAGGAAGAAGGATGGGAGTATGGGTGGGAGGGCAGGTATGGTGGGAAGAATCACCATATTCCTATAGTTGTATTTATTGAATGCATGAAGTTTGCATTCCTTAAATAAAATGTTTATGGTGGAGAAAAATCCCAAATCCAAACATTTTTTATTCCAAGCATTTTATGTAAAGGATACCCAATTTGTATCCCTTTCAAGCACAACTGGTTTTTAATTCAGGACTGTCCTAGCTAAAGCCTGTGATCAAATCACTTTGTGATCCTATTGTGTCGCCTTCACTATCTGCTCCATAGCTGGACTTCATTGTCTCCACAGACCTACCTGTTCCATAGTGAGTCACTGTTTCATGGATAGGGAATTTCTCCTGTTTTCCTAATTTAATGTTGGATGAAATGGTCAGCAAGTCCTTGAGAGAGGGAACATCATTTTGAGTCCACAAGAAGAAAAACTGGTGATGGAGACAAGCAGAGTCATGGAGAGGTCAGTTGGTAGGAGAGCAGACAAACATATTTAAGCTAAACTGGAAATTAAAGAGAAACTTGTTATGAAAAACTATCATTCCTGTTTATACCAGGCTCTTTAGAAAATCATTTAAAGTTACAACACACAGATTAGCTGCAGACACTCTCTCAACTCCACTCAGTACATGCTGATCAATGAGGCATAAAGATATAATTGGTTTATAGACACATTTGTGGGAATGTATTTACCAAACTCTTAAATACCACATTTTAGGTTTGAGCCTACATAATCAGCAAATGAATTTAAGCTTAAAAGAGGAGTTTCTGTGAGATATTATTTTAATTTATTTGTAGATTGATATAAAAAGTTCCTACCACTCCACTCTAAGGAATTCATTTTAAGGAATGTCAAAAATTATGTAAGTTACAATTTGGCAGTAAAATGACTTTATGGAAAAGCTCAGAGGCTTCTCCTACTGAAAGCATCAGACAAGTTCAAGTTCTTTTCAAGTATTGAGTTACATGTTTATTTTTCTGATCCTAGTAAAAGTAGTAAATGATCAAAGATAGTAAGATTGGAAGATGTTGCAATGTGGGAGTGGGTTGGAGTACTTTTTCCTGGATGCCTCTATCTTATTCTTGATCAGCTACCTTTCAAATCATCTGGAGAAGTATGCCCAGGAAAATAAAACATTGAACATATTGATCATACATTCTTCTTGGTATAATCCTTTGGACTCACATCCTACCTTGCATTTCTGCCTTTCAACCCATTTGTATCCAAATTATATTTTGTAGACTGAAGGCAACAAATATAGGCTCCTCTCACAGCCACTGAAGTTGTGGTGACACATCCTCAGGACCCTTAGCATCAGAGTAGTTTCTGGAAGCCACTCCCAGCCAATTGATGCTGGCACATGGAATTAATTTTATTTGCTATACTTGCTTAGCACATTAGGATAAGAAAACAGCACTAAAGATGAAGTCATTAAATGAAAAGTATTTAAGTATTTTATGAACACTAACCAAAAAAATGCATTTCCCAGGGAAATAACATAACAGAGATAAAACTTAAATTTAAAAAAGGGAGAGAACGATCCAACATGGGAAGTGAGATACACAGCAGACCCATAGAATGGCAGATGTCCTAAACAGCACTCTGGCCTCAGAATCAGCCCTTAAGGCATGCGGATCTGGCTGAAAAGCTCATGAGAGTATTTCAGGCATGGAAAGCCAAGACACTCTGGAAAAAACAAAAAAAACAAAACAAAACAAAACAAAACAAAACCCTAAATGAAAGATCTCTGCAAGTGAGATCCCAGTGGAAAGAACAGGTCATCAAAGAAGGAGGTACCTTTCTCTGAAGGGAGGAGAGAACTTCCACTTTGACCATGGCCTTGTCTAAATATGATCAGAGTCAGTGAACTCAGGGGGCTTCCATAGCCTTGGCAGCTCATGACAAGAGCCTAGGGTGATTACTGAGGCCATAAACAAGAGTGTCAATTTGTTAAGTCAACAACAGGAGTCACTGTGCACTTACTCCTCATGTAGGATCTCTGTCCTTAGTGTGCTGTACATTGTGATTTAATGCTATAACTAGTACTCAAACAGTATTTTTCACTTTATGTTTCTGTGTGGGAGCAAACTGTTGAAATCTTTACTTAATGTATCCTAAACTGATCTTCTGTATATAAAGAGAATCAAAAATGAATCTTGATGAGAATGGAAGGGGAGAGGGAGTGGGAAAAGGGAGGGTTGCGGGTGGGAGGGACGTTATGGGGGGGGAAGCCATTGTAATCTATAAGCTGTACTTTGGAAATTTATATTCATTAAAAAAAGTTAAAAATAAAAAAAAATGCTGAGCTGCCCCAAAAAAAAGAACTTAATACTTTATTCTTTTAGTATTTTTTATGTTCTATTTAAAACTATTGGTTGAACTCTGTAATTAATACACAATTACTCTTAGGTGTTTAATTAATGCTATAACTAGTACTCAAATAGTATTTTACACTTTGTGTTTCTGTGTGGGTGCAAACTGTTGAAATCTTTAATATATGCTAAATTGATATTCTGTATATAAAGATAAATGAAAATTAAACTTGATGTGAATGGAAGGGGAGAGGGTGTGGGAGAGGGGAGTGTTGCAGGTGGGAGGGAAGTTACGGGTTGGGGGGAAGCTATTGTAATCCATAAGCTGTACTTTGGAAATTTATGTTCATGAAATAAAATAAAATATAAAAAAATTAAAAAACACAAATTCATCCTTATTGATCATTGTGACTGTTATCACAAATGTTTTCATAGACATTTTCCAAGAATTTTCATTGAGACAATGTCATTTTATTTGATTACATAGCCACATTTTATGGAAATGTTATTACTTTCACTTCAGGAGATCACAAAAACAAACTAAAGAGAGGCTGCATTTCTTACTTTTTAAAATTGATTGATTAATGAATTAATTTGAGGAGAGAGCTATATCTATATCTATATCTATATCTATATCTATATCTATATCTATATGGAAAGAGAGAGAGAGAGAGAGAGAGAGCTCCCATCTGTTGACTCATTCCCCAAATATTCATAATGGCCCCCAGCAACTGGGAGCCAAGAACCCAAACCTAGTCTCCCCCAAGAGGGACAGGAATCCAAAACACTTCAACATCATCTAATGCCTTCTAGGGTCTGCATTAGCAGAAAGCTTCATCTAAGATCTGGAGCTGGAATCAAACCAGGCCCTCTGCAATATGGGATGTGGGTCCCTTAACATGCATTTTAACTATCTGAACACACACACACACACACACACACCAGCAAGGCTGTTTCTTGATGGTACATAACTAATAATGTATTACACGGCATGGGGCATCTTCAAAAAGTTCGTATGTATTAACTTATCTTTTAATTTAAAAATTTTTAATCTTTTAATTTTTAAATTAAATTAATTTTTTAATTAAATTGATTTAATCTTTTAATTAAAAAAATTAATTTTCACCTATATTACATATACTATATTACATATACGCAGTTTTAAGAACATAATGATACTTCCTGAACCATCCTCTCCTTCCCTTGTCCCCTGTTCCAAAGTACCCTTATACTTCATTCTAAGAATAAACAGTAATCATAACTTAAATACACTATTAAATCAACAATGTGTTGGGGCCGGTACTGTGCCGGCATCCCATATGGGTGCTGGCTCAAGTCCTGGCTGCTCCACTTCCAATCCAGCTCTCTGCTATGGTCTGGGAAAGCAGTAGAAGATGGCCCAGGTCCTTAATTAATTTTGACAATGAGTACTAATAAATCAATATTTATAATTATAGCTAAATCATAAATTATAGTTTATTTGTTAAGTGTCATGTCAAACCACTGCATGATTTCTCTAAATTCACCCATTTGACATTCATAAGCCCTAACAGTAAATGTTAATCTTACCTCCATTTTACAGATGATAAAACTGGAGTATGGATATTGACATAAACTGTCAAGCTCACAGATAATTACAGATTGATTAGGCACTGTATATTTAGGCTCTTTGTAACTACCATACATACAACTTCTGAAATATTTATTATCTTAATGATTAAGTAAGTATGTCTTCAGAAGGAACTGGGATAATACTATTAGTATCCAATTGACTTTTCATATGTTAATGGTAATGTGAATATGTTAAGGTCTTTTCATTTAGTAACCTAATAAAAATAGTATATAGAAATAGCAAAATAGTTATTTTGTTTTAAGGTATTATGTATATTGTATGCAATAAAAAGAAACAAAAATAATTCTAAATTGTATTGTGGATAGAGTGACAAACATATCTACTAATCTTGGAACTTGACAAAGCAAAAACATTTATAAGTGTTCACAAATTACAAATGAAACCATCTTAAATGCAGTAAATCATTAAGGGACTTCTAAGTGCCTAATAAAATCTTATTGCAGTAATGAGAATACAACAAACATCATTCTGTGCAGCTGCATTTAAGACCCTAGAATGATTTCAATGAATTCTGGCCAAGATTCTCTCAAGAGGTTGGTCAGTTGAAAAAAGACATTTAATACACTGTATCTTACATATGTGAATAAATGTAAGTACGTGTGTATTGTGTGCACACATTTGACATGAAAAATTTAATATTTATTGAGACAACTGATGTCATTTCTATTAAGACTGAAACTCCTATTTCTTGACTTTTGGACTAGTTTGGCTCTCCATTGATGAAATGTGCTGTTGAAGTCCCCCATTATTACTGTCTTAGAACATACACCTCCCTGTAGGTCCGACTAATATATGTTTTTTTTTAAGATTTATTTATTTATTTGAAAGACAGAGTTACAGAGAGGCAGAGGCAGAGAGAGAGAGAGAGGTCTTCCATCTGCTGGTTCACTCCCCAAATGGCCGCAATGGCCGGAGCTGGGTCAATCCAAAGCCAGGAGTCAGGAGACTCTTTCAGGTCTCCCATGGGGGTACGGGAGCCCAACGACTTGGGAAAACTTCAACTTCTTTCCCATGTTATAGCAGAGAGCTGGATCGAAAGTGGATCAGCTGGGACTTGAACCAGCACCCATATTGCATGCCGGCACTGCAGGATCAGGGCACTAACCCACTGTGTCACAGCAGTGACCCCTATTACATGTTTTAAATAACTGGATACCCTAGCACTGGGTTCATATATATTTACTTTAGTCACATATTCCTGTTGAATTGATCTCTTAAACATGGCATAATGTCCTTGTCTCTTTTAATAGTTTTTGTCCAAAAGTCTATTTTGTCTGATATTAGGCCTGCTTGTTTTTGATTTCCATTTGCACAGTACACTCTTTTCTATCCTTTCACTATTTATATGTGTGTATCGTTGTTGGTGAGGTGTGTTTCTTGTAGACAACATATAGATGTTGTCTTCAACACCTTGATTTTTATTCCATTTATCCGGTCTTCTAATTAGAAAATTTAGGCCACTTACATTCAACATTATTATTGATAAGTAATGTCTTGATCCTGCTTCTTTCCATTAATATGTCTATTTTTTGTTTTGAATCTCTTTTATACTTTTACTAGGCAGTTGCCTGCCTTCATATTCTTTCATGATGTTGATTATCTTTCTATGTTTTTGTGTCTAGCGGATCCTTAAGTATCATTTGTAAGACCAGCCAGGTAGTGAAAAATTCTTTCAATTGAACAAATGGACCTAATTGATATCTACAGAATATGTCATCCCACAGCTGCAGAATGCACATTCTTTTCATCAATGCATGGAACTTTCTCTAGGTTTTACCATACGCTAGGCAAATAAATAAGTTTAAACAACTTTTTTAAAAATTGAAATTGTACCATGTGTATTTTTCTCACCACAATGGAATAAAGCTGAAAAATAACACAAGAAATTCTAGAAAATATGCAAACACATGGAGAGTTAAACACATGTTCCTGAATGAACAGTGTCATAGAAAAAGATCAAATGTGAAATAAAAGGTTCCTAGAAATGAATAAAGATGACAACACATCAAAACTTATAGAATACAGCAAAAGCAGTGTTATGAGAAACTTTTTTTAGAAATTAGTGCCTACATCAAGAAATTCAAAAGGCATCAAGTAGATGTTCTAACAATGCAAGTGAAGACCTAGAAAAACAATAACAAAACAAACTCAAAATTAGTAAAAGGAAAGAATTAATAAAAACTAGAAAGGAAAGAAACAAAATTGAAATTTTAAAAGCATAAAAAGATGAGTGATATTAAGAGCTGTTTTAAAAAAATAAACAAAATTAATAAACCATTGTCCCAAAAACCAAAAAAAAAAAAAAAAAGCTGGGGTGTGGGAGAAGACCGAAATTAATAAAATTAGAGATGAAAAAGGAGATGTTACAATGAATATCATAGAAATAAAAATTGTCAGGAATTCATACAAATAGTTATATGCAAAAATTCAAAACTCTAGAAGAAAAAGATTCCTGGACATATAACAACATCAAATTGAGTCGCAAAGACATAGAAAACCTAAATAGAGCAATAATCAAGACAGAGATTGAATCTGTAATAAAGATCCCACCAACAAAGAAAAATCCAGGACCAGATGACTTCACTACTGAATTCTATCAAACTTTTAATGAAGAAGTAATCCCAATTCTCAAACTATTCAAAACAATGGAAAGGGATGGAATCCTCCCAAACTCTCTATGAGGCCAGCAACACCTTTATTCCAAATCCAGAAAAAAGATTCAAAGAAGACATAGAAATAAAAAACAATATCCAAGGTGAATATAAATGAAAAAATCCTTTTAAAAATTCTAGCTAATAGAATCCAACAACACATCGAAAGATCATCCTCCTGAAGCAAGTATTTTTTATTCCTGGGATGCTGGGATAGTTTAACGTATACAAATCAATAAAGTTGATTTCACAATAACAAGTCGAAGACTAAAACCCAAATGATTATCTCAAGTTAGAAAAAGAATTTGATGAAAAAAGAAACTTCCTTTCATGATAAAAAAAAAAATACCTTAAGCAAATTGTAAATAGAAGAAATATACTTCAACACATTCAAGGCAATAGTCAGATCATACCGAATTGAGAAAAGCTACAAGCATTTCCACTAAGATCCAGAACCAGACAAGGATGATGCCCTTTCTCATCATTATTCTTCAATTTAGTTCTAGAAATTTTAGCCAGAGCCACTAGGCAAGAAAAAGAAATCAAAGGGATACCAATGGGAAAGGAGGAACTCAAATTATTCTTGTTTGCAGATGACATGATCCTGTAATTAGGGGAACCAAAAGAGACTACTGGAATTCATAAGACTTTGGCAAAGTTGCAGGATATAAAATCAATGCACAAAAATCAATAGCATTTTATACACAAACAATGAAATGTTTGAGATAGAATTTGAGAGATCAGAGCCACTCAAAGTAGCTACAAAAATTTTATTTATTTTTTTGACAGGCAGAGTTAGACAGTGAGAGAGAGGGACAGAGAGAAAGGTCTTCCTCCCATTGGTTCACCCCCAAAATGGCCGCTAAGCCCGGCTCACTGCACCAATCCAAAGCCAGGAGCCAGGTTCTTCCTCTTGGTCTCCCATGCAGGTGCAGGGCCCAAGCACTTGGGCCATCCTCTACTGCCCTCCTGGGCCACAGCAGAGAGCTGGACTGGAAGAGGAGCAACTGGGACAGAACCGGTGCCCCAACAGGGACTAGAACCTGGGGTGCCAGCGCCGCAGGCGGAGGATTAGCCTAGTGAGCCATGGCACCTGCCTACAAAAATTTTAAATACCTTTTGATAAATTTAAACAAAGATGTGAAAGACTTCTACAATAAAAATTTCTACAATAAAAATTAGAAAACATTAAGGAAAGAGGCAGTAAAAATGAAAAAATAAATTTTGTATATTCATGGATAGGAAGGATTAATATCATCAAAATGTCTATTACTCAAAGCAATTCACAAAATCAATGTGATCTCAATCAAAACACCAAGGATCTCAGGTATAGAAAAAAATGGCCCTAAAATTTATATGGAAATACCAAACATCCTGAATACACCGGATGCATGATTATACCAGATTTCAGGATATGTTGCAGGGCAGTAATAAACAAAGCAGCCTGGTAGTGGCACAAAAATAGAAATGTGGACGAATGGAACAGAATAGAAACCCCAGAAACTAATCTATGCATCTACAACCGAGTAAACTTGAAAAGCAAGCAAAAATAATCCCTAATATAATGGATAGTCTTTTCAACAATTGATGTTGGGAAAATTGATTCTCCACATGCAGGAATATGAAGCACAGCCCTTACCTTACACCTGTACATAAATCAACTCAAAGTGGTTCAAGAAGCTAACCTAAGACCTGAAACCATCAAATTACTAGAGGAAAAGAGGGGAAACACTTCAAGAAATTAACCTTGGCAAAGACTTCTTGGAAAAGATCTCAGAGGCACAGACAGTAAAAGCAAATATAGACAAATGGAATTGTATCAAACAAAGCTGCTTCTGCACAGCAAAGGAAATACTCCACAATATGAATTAGAGACTAACAAATAGGAGGAAATATTTGGAAGCTATACATCTACTAAAGGATTGATATCCAGGATCTATAAGGAGCTCAAGAAACTCGACAACAACAAAACAAACAATCCAGTTAAAAAGTGGGCTAAGGATATAAACAAGCATTTTTCCAAAGATGAAATACAAATGGTCAGTAGACATGTGAAAAGATGCTCAGGTACACTAGATATCAGGGAAATACAAGTAAGAACCACAGTGAAATTTCACTTCACCCAGTTGGAATGGCTATCATCCAAAAATAAAAAAAGTTATAACCGCTGGTGAGTATGTAGAGAAAAGGGTACATTAATACACTATTAGTGGAAACTAACACAACCATTATAAAAGACATATGGAGATTCCTCAGAAATCTGAGAGATCTACCAATTGATTCAACCATCCTACTCATGGGATTTTACCCAAGGGAACTGAAATCAGCATATGAAAGAGTTATCTGTACCCCCATGTTTATTGCAGCTCAGTTCACAATAGCTAAGATATGGAATCAACCCAGATATCCATCAACTGATGACTGGAAAAAGAAATTATATGGAATACTACTCAGCCATAAAAAGGAATGAAATCCTATCTTTCATAGAAAAACTGATGCAACTGGAAACCATTTTAATTAGTGAAATTTTAGTGCCAAAAAGACAAATGCCATATGTTTTCTCTAATTTTTTATAGCAAGTATATAGTGTACAAAAAAGTAACATATGAGTGAAATTGATATCTTGAGATTTGACTATTGTTTGTAGACCTTGCATATAATCCTGACAAAGAGTGTGTACTATTTACTACCTGTTGAATTCTTTATTTAGTGGAGGATTAAGCTTGTGATTATAAAGAAAATTGAAAGCATGTTACTGCAAAAATTAAAAGAAAAATAAGAAATTGAGGAGGGAGGGAGAGTGGGTGAGTAATACCCTTATGTTCTTAAAACTGTTTATTTAAACTAGTTATTGAATTAAAAGAAGACCGAAACAGAATCCTCAAAATAACAGACTAGATTCAATCTATTTTTATCTAGTATGCTTTTTAGCAGTTGTTGCAAAATAAACCATAAATAATACAGAATCACAGAATCAATGTGAAAATTCAGTAACATTTTAATAAAAATTCTTAGTAGTTTTCCATATACCTGGCACCATTGAACTGCCTACACATTTATTACTTTATTAAATGCTCATCATGACCTCATGAGAGGGACACTAAATTCCCCCAATTAATGCTTGAGACACACCTGCCCAATGCCATAGTGGTGTGAGGCCGAACTCCACATTATGCAATGCAGCATGCTCCAGAATGTATATTTCTAAAAATTTACTTAATTGTCTTGGTTAGCGAGCCTTTTAAAGAAAAAAGCAGTAGAGATTGGTAAACAAGTTGAGAGGTTAACAATGGCAGAGCATGAACTGTGTTTTTGCAATGAAACCTTAGAAAAACAAAGCTCAAAAATATAATCAGGTATATTGGAATTATGAGATGAAGCAGCTGAGCCACTGAAGCAAGGGCAATGCTATTTCATTATGCTGAAATACTATATGGCTCAATTTATTGATTTCCCCACTATTACTAAACATCTGTTATACATTGGATGGTGAGCAAGATGTGTAGGAATACAGTCCTCTTGGAGCTAAATGCTAAAGTAAAAGGAAAAGTAATTAAAATATATACACATGGGTATAGGAATGGATATAGATATGGATATGGATATGGATACAGATATAGAACTAGATATCCATACACACATGAGATAATGCCAGATATTGATAAGTGTCTTGAAGAAAGGAAAGCAATTAATATGATAGTACTTACAGGGAAAGGCATGTTTGTCTCCTCAGCTTCAGTGTATTTTTGCTTCTAATTAACCACATTGGTGACTCTCTCAATCACTGTCTTTGGGTAATGGAAGTGCTTCATCCACCCTGTCAATAATGACGATTTCTCTAGAACTGTATGATCCCACCACTAGCTCTGAGAACCCTGTTTTCTTCATCCCTATCACACTTCCCTCATTTCCTTCATAGACACCTCTGAGGAGCACTCCTTTAATACATCTACAGAATTATGGGCAAACACTGGGACAGTCACAAGCAAATCAAACTGGTTTCTTACCCAGTTGAGTCGGCTTCTGAGTAACCCGACCTAAGGCATCAAGGATAGCCTCTGAAGAGATGGTGTTTATGCTGAGGAGCCAGCCGTCTGTGGAGCAGGGAGCAGTGTTTCCTAAGAAAGGAAAACATCAACTGGCAATGGTAGAAAATAATAACAGCAAAATGAAGATGTTAGATCTTTGTAAGATCTTTGTAAAGGCAAGTGTTTGAGTAATGAAAGATAAAGAGGTAGGAATATAAACACTTTGAAGTGACTTGGTAGAAATGGCAAGAGGAAAATTCACTATTAAATACAATTATTAGATAAACTGTAGATACTTTTATTATGTAGAGTTGATTTGTATGTTTCCCTTTGTATTCATTTTTCTTAATAAAATTGAGGTCTTTAAGGGGAAATTTATTTTTAAGGATAGACATTCAATATAAATTCATTTAGATAGTTGCAAGCTTATATCCACATGGCATGTTTAGTTTTGATAACAGGGATGAACAGAAATCCAACCAAGAACAGCAAGCACAAAATCATACCAGGACCCTCATGCTTGAAATATGGACAAAGAAAGCATAGTGTGAATTACTCTTTCTAGCTTCTACAATGAAACTCTGATTCCAAGTGTTTATTAAGAGTTTGCTCTTACATTCAAACCCCTCTACATCAGAATATCAATTGCCCCTTTCAGAAGAGGCAAAATGGTAGCATTCTGAAGGACTTTAAATTTTTTTTTTTCTCAGAATCTTGGCTGAGTCATTCTTTGAGCATTTTTAGCTTTTGTTTTGTTGTGGGATCTATTTCTGGTGCTTGAATCCCAGTTTCTCCCTAACACTAAGACAAAACTACTTCAAAACTTCATTTAAAAATAAAATTATGATCTGTTTACTTTGGTACAATTTTTTTGTTAATCTATGCATTTTTTGTGTAATATGCATTTTTCCGTGAATTTTCTTTAATGCATGAATTTTGAACTCCTTTGCATAAAATAAACTTATATTTTAATCTCACTTTCCAGAAACTTTCTGAAGTGCTTTCAATGTTGGTCTGATGTATAAAACTGCTTTATGCAAATCACAGTCTCAGAGAAGCGCTCACAAATTGAGTTACAATTTTGAAAGTGACTGAGCTTCTCTAGACCATTAACCCTCTTCAGATGCAAGATATTGTAAAAGAGTGGCAGGTTATAAACCGCGAATAGTTTGGATGGTGAAAATTGGAAGCTTAAACTGGGTTTCAAGAGAGAAAAAATGCCTGAAGGTTCCCCTAGGCTTCAAATATTTTTCCAAAGGATGATTCCTTATAGTTGTAACTTTCGAAAAAAGGTTTATGGAAGAAATCTCCCCGAGGGAGGAAGAACCATAATTTTCTGTTGTTCCAAGAATAGGGTGAAGAATCAACTAGGTCTTAATTGTTGAGAATTCTAACACTTTTATTTTTTATCATTGTAATGGATAAAATGCTGTCTTACATTTGAGGAAATATTGAGTCAAATTATATCTTTGATGTGCGTATGTAGAATCTATTAACTTGAATAAAGGTGCATTTACTGGAAGTTAACCCCCAGCATGCTGATGCCAAACAATGTTTCTATAGTTTTCTGAAATTTTTGTAATTAACGCTCTTAAACAGAATTAATGAGCTTACTTTACACCTTATGGTGCTTGAAGAGAAAAAAAAGGAAAAAAAAACCTTTGGGTTAAACACTCAATTACAAACATTATACATAATATTACACAGATATGTACGTAAATCTTTAAGTATCTTGTGAAAATATGCTAACAAGATTTGTAGATACTTTAATGTAGCCTATAACAATTTCATTCAAAGAATAGGAAATGATCGCTTGTAGATAGGTAAATGCATTTTACATAAGGAAATTGGCCAGATTCACAAATTTTTTTTTTTAAAAGTTGGCTGAAAAGGTCAATAACTGCTCTTACTATCCACAGAGAACACCAACAGTGTCTGTCATTTGCTAACCTCTACTTTGCTGGCAAATTTATTTGGACATCGATGGCTGGCATAATTAGATAATTTTACTTTCAAAGTAGAGGTTAGTAAGCTAATTACCTGACTTCCTAAAGAAGGATTTTGTTTAGGACAAAAAATATCATTATAAAAAGATAGTGGGAAGAATTTTAAAATTAGATCAATTTCTGTTTTAGGTCTTCTGTTTTCTTTTGATATGTCTAACAGGTGGTTGGATGAATGCATAAATAAATACCTAAGAGGTGGTTCCTGGCTAAAATCCTAAGCTAGAGGGCATGTACTTCATCTCTTGGAGTCCAAGATGGGGAAGTGTTCACTGATGATACAAAACTGAATTTTTTTTCAAAAGATAGTGATATTTGGATCTTGAAAGGTAAGCTGTAGAATTTTATGTCCTATGGCCTAAAAGGGATCTTGTGCTCTTTTAAAGTAATGTTAGGATGGAATTAAGCATTGACAATTTTAGAAATAGTATAAGATTAATAGTCAATAGGGAAATACAAATAAAAACCACAATGAGGTTTAATCTCACCCCACTTAGAATGGCTCTCATACAGAAATCAAAAAACAGTAAGTGGGCCGGCTCTGTGGCTCACTTAGTTAATCCTCCACCTGAGGTGCTGGCATCCCATATGTGCACCGGGTTCTAGTCCTGGCTGCTCCTCTTCCAGTCCAGCTCTCTGCTATGGCCTGGGAAGGTAGTGGAGGATGGCCCAAGTGCTTGGGCCCTGCACCCGGATGGGTGACCAGGAGGAAGCTCCTGGCTCCTGATTGGCACAATGCCAGCCGTAGCGGCCATTTTGGGGGTGAACCAACGGAAGGAAGACCTTTCTCTCTGTCTCTCTCTCTCACTGTCTATAACTCTATCTGTCAAATACATTTTTAAAAAAGTAAGTGCTGGTGAGGATGGTGGGAAATGTACCCTAATCCATTGTTGGTGGGAATGCAAACTAATACAACCAATGTGGAAGAAAGTATGAAGATTTCTCAAAAATCTGAAAATAGATCTACATGACCCACCTATCCCACTCCTGGGAATTTACCCAAAGGGATTGAAATCATCATATGAAAGAGTTATCTGTTCTCCCATGTTTATTGCAGCTCAATTCACAATTACTATTATATGGATTCAACCCAGATGCCCACCAACCCATGACTAGATAAAGAAAATGTGGTACATATACTCTATGAAATACTACTCAACCATAAAAAATAATGAAATCCTGTCTTTTGCAACAAAATAGATGCAACTGGAGACTATTACTTAGTGAAATAAGTTAGTCCCAAAGAGAAGAATATCATGTTTTCCCTGATCTGTGGTAACAGAGTACAAAAAATGTAATGTATATGAGTGAAATTGACATTTTGACAATTAATTATTGTTTACAGCCCTTGTGTCTATAGTTGAGGAACCATGTTTTTTTCTTCTTATTATTTGTTGAATTATTTACTTAGTGGAGAGTTAATCTTATGTTTATAAAATAAACTGAAAATGTCATTATAAAAATTAAAAGATAGAATGAAAAAGGAAGGAGGAGGAAGGTTAGGAGCACTGGCAGAAGGGAGAGTTGCTGTGAAGTGTACTTTGCCTAAATCTGTATATATGAAATTTCCTCACCTTATATAAATAAAAAAGAAAAAAATCCAATAAATTGAACATATTGAGTGTGTGGATCTTGATTTACATTTGTGGTTTGTGAAAATTATGTGGGGACCTCCAATTTTTAATCTGCAGAATTATTCAATGAAATGCATAAAATATAATTTGGTGGTTTTTTTTTTCTAGATTTTTCTGCAGATACAACTTCAAGGCAATACTCTGCGTCAGTCTAATGCCATTCTGATACATTTTCTCACATGGACAAAATTCAAACTGCTCTGGTATGTATTCTCTCATGGCTAGGGATGGAGTTCTATCTCTATGAATTCAAATAATATATGTCACTGGCCTTTCTTTCTTTCTTTCTTTTTTTTTTTTTTTGACAGGCAGAGTGGATAGTGAGAGAGAGACAGAGAGAAAGAGAGAGAAAGGTCTTCCTTTTGCCATTGGTTCACCCTCCAATGGCTGCCACGGCTGGCGTGCTGCGGCCGGCGCACCGTGCTGATTCGAAGGCAGGAGCCAGGTGCCTCTCCTGGTCTCCCATGTGGGTACAGGGCCCAAGCACTTGGGCCATCCTCCACTGCACTCCCTGGCCACAGCAGAGAGCTGGCCTGGAAGAGGGGCAATCGGGACAGAATCCGGCGCCCCGACCGGGACTAGAACCTGGTGTGCCGGCTCCGCAAGGTGGAGGATTAGCCTATTGAGCCGTGGCGCCAGCTGTCACTGGCCTTTCAAGATGCAAATCTGGATAATCAGTGAATACCCAGCCAGTCTACCAAATTAAATTTACAGAAGTGCTAGGAAGTTGGGAAGGTCAATCTTCCAAACTATTCCTCAGTCAATGGTACATGTACAATCTCTTCTGTTATAGAAAGTAAGAGGAGTGGGCAACCTGTCCCTAGGGTTAAGTAACTTTAGGGACTTTCTCTTAGCACACATAGTTTGCCATCTTGTACACTATCCACAGGTAGTCCCAAACCTTACCCATTGCACCTAGAAGAGACATGGACATCATCATTGCTCTACTGGTCCCAGGCACAATGATATGTATTGCAGGCATGCCAAGAGGCAGCTTAATACACTGAATCACAGTGTCTGTCCTTGTATCCTTTTTTGTAAAGAGGTACTATTTATAAAGGAGTAGACACTCAGGTCCAGAGAGAGAGGGTCAATGACTTCAAAGTGTGTATGAAGTAAGCAGAAATAACTTAACAGTGTCAAATCACTTTCAAATCAGTTTTATAGGTCACAAATCAGTGGATATTCTTTGAAGGTAATTGAAAAGTGCTAAAAAAATTTCTAAGCATAAGTATGATAGGGTTTAGGAAAAAAAGAAGACAGTGATACCCAAATAGCCCCATGTATGTTAGTTACTTTTCTATCAGACAGTGATATGGTGATGTTCCTCATATTTACCCTTTAGGTCTTGTCTTTCAAATAAGCTTTCCATTTAAGAGCTGTTTATAAACTACAACTGAATGCCTGTGGATTGGATTAACACTCTGTTGCCATTAGAAAAGGTTACAGAGTAGTTTTTGTTCTTTTTAATTTTTCAAAAATAACTGTTCTTCTAAAGGGGCTATGTCAACTCCATGGTTCTTATTATACAAAAAATTACAACGGAACTAAAAGTGGTACCAACTTGTGCCAATTCAAGGAATATTGGGAATACAAATCCTCTTTTGCTAAAAGTCATATGAGTAAGCTTCTTCATTCATTCATTTGTTAAAACCTTTCAAGAAAATCTTACTGTTTTACCAGTCTTCTTCTGGTAATGGGGACAAAAAATAGAGTGCCTACTCACATGGAACAAGGAGAGAGTCGTTAATAAAATAATTGTGTGAGTGACTTTATGCAGACAAACTGAAATTCTACTGGGAATGACAAGACAGTGACTCCATAAGTGCACATGGCAAAAAAACAAACAAACAAACAAACAAAACAAAACAAAACAAAAAAACACTCTTGGACTCTTGGATTATTCTTGCATTTTGGCAGTACCAGCAGGTAAAGTTTCTTGAGAAATGACACTGGAGCTGAAAGTTAAATCATGAGTAAAAATTAACTTGGTAAAACATTATATGTATTATTTAGGGGGTGTGTATAAAAATGTATTTTATTTATTGTATAAATGTATAAAATGTATTTTTTGTATGTGCTTGGTTTTCAAAAACATAATGAATGTAGGATTTTTGTTCTGCCTTACATTCAGAGGAAAATTGATTTTTTTTAATAAGAAAGAATAGTACCTGCTTACCAGGAGACATCTGGGTTCATAATTAACTTGCATAGTGATTTAATGGAATTGCTTTCAAATCAATACCTTTCAAGTCCAGGTGTATGTGTTTAGCAAGAGCCACTCAAGGTTGCTATCTACTCCAAGATACAATGGTAACAAAATCTGATGAAGCGGAGGGAAAACATTAAAAACAAATGCAAGACAGAAACACAATGAGAAGTACATTACCACCCAAGATACTATTCTGCAATCATAATACAAAGTCAGTGGCAATATACTACTTAATGAAAACAAGGTTGTTCAGAAAAATGTAAGCAGTTCAAATGCCAGTATTTACATGCACATTTATCTCCCATTTCAAAATCATTTTAAAATTATTTAATGCTTAATAAAAAGATCAAAATAGCTAGTTGAAGATTTAACAGAAAAATGCACTTAAAAGTACAACTGTTATCATTTATGGTGAAAATCTTACTTGAAATCAATACGTAAATTACTGATTGGGCTGAAAACAGAGGGTATTATTAAAAAAGAGCATTTGAAATCTTAGCTCATTAGGCTGTACAGTCAGGTGAAGGGCATGCCTTTCATGTACAGAGGGGTGTGTAGAAAGGCCCCTGGGAAGCCCTTGTGAGGCCACTAGGTTAACCAAATGCATGTTCAATCATACACATTTAAGACAAACATCCTTATGAAGGCAGCGTTTATCATAAATGACTGATCATTAAATCCTGAGAAACTCATAGTCTAATTGAAAACAAAAGGACTGATGCTAAGTGGAAGCTATTGCTGTATATTTATGTTGGAAGGAAAAAATTCCTATCTTGAAAGGCTTGTTCCCAAAATACAGTCAATCACACAAATGGAATCTCAAAAAGACACTTATATTTGGTAGCATAAATTCACGCTAACATGCCATTTCCCTAATAACCAATTTAGTTGTTATTCTTGTTTGCCCTAGAAATACTAATGTGGTGATAATAAGAAAGCATACTTATATTTTCCACTAAATTTAGAATTTCAGTAATTGAAACACAGATGCAGTGGATTTGACAGAAAATTATCTTGGTTTTCCATGTCCTATTCATGTTAGCTATCCTAGTTTACTCAGCATATTTATTGATTATAAAAACAGTGATGTACACACGACATTCCATACATATGCACACACACTGACACACACAAACAAAGCTAAAAATCCAACAGGAATGTGGGTTGTTAAAAATGGAAGTATTTGAATTGGAATTCCCAGGCACGTTTCTAACTCTACCATTTGGGGCAAGTTCCAATTCAATCCCTTCAAGGTGGCATGTACCAATGCCATCTCACTAGTCCAAGTGATCAATTTCAGTTCACAATTGATCATAATTATAGGTCTAAGAGTCAAAGGGATCACATAAACAAGACTAGTGTCTGCTAATACTAACTGATAGAATTAAAAAGGGAGAGAATGATCCAACATGGGAAGCGGGATACACAGCAGACTCATAGAAGGTCAGATGTCCTAAACAGCACTCTGGCCTCAGAATCAGCCCTTAAGGCATTAAGATCTGGCTTAAGAGCTCGTGAGAGTATTATAGGCATAGAAAGCCAAGACACTCTGGCAAAAACAAACAAACAAAAACCCTAAATGAAAGATCTCTGCAAGTGAGATCCCAGTGGAAAGAATGGGTCATCAAAGAAGGAGGTACCTTTCTCTAAAGGGAGGAGAGAACTTCCACTTTGACTATGACCTTGTCTAAATAAGATTGGAGTCGGAAAACTCAAAAGGCTTCCATAGCCTTGGAAACTCATGACAAGAGCCTAGGGTGATTACTGATGCCATAAACAAGAGTGTCAGTTTGTTAAGTCAACAACAGGAGTCACTGTGCACTTACTCCTCATGTAGGATCTCTGTCCTTAATGTGTTGTTCAACATGAATTAATACTATAACTAGTACTCAAACAGTATTTTACACTTTGTGTTTCTGTGTAGGTGAAAACTGTTGAAATCTCTACTTAATATATACTAACTTGATCCCCTGTATATAAAGAGAATTGAAAATGAATCTTGAAGTGAATGGAAGGGGAGAGGGAGTGGGAGATGGGAGGGTTGTGGGTGGGAGGGAAGTCATTGTAATCCATAAGCTGTACTTTGGAAATTTATATTTATTAAATAAAAGTGAAAAAAAATGGAAGTATTTTAGGGCCAGCGCTGTGGGATAGTGGATAAAGCCACTGACTGCAGAGCCGGCATCCCATATGGTGCTGATTCAAGTCATGGCTGCTCCACTTCCCACCCAGCTCCCTGCTAATGTGCCTGAGAAAGCAGTAGAAGATGAACCAAGCGCTTGGGCCCCTGAACCCGAATATGAGTCCCAGAAGAATCACCTGGCTCCTGGCTTCAGATCAGCCCAGCTCTGGCTGTTGCAGCCATTTGGGGAGTCAACCAGATCTCTCTCTTTCTCTCTCTCTCTCCCTGCTTTTCAAATAAATAACTCAATCTTTTTAAAAGGGAAATATCTGAATGATATAAAATATTAATAAAGAATTACATTTATTAGATTTTTTGTCTTCAAAACTTTATATAAAAGATTTTCAACAGTTATGTTAACATTTACCTTGTAATAAATAGGTGAAGATATTATACAGTATTTTATGGCCACTATTCCTTTACTGCTTAAAGTTTCCCTCCTTCCTCTAGGTGAAGGAGGAGGAAAATACAGGCTAATATGTAGGTTTTTCATTGCCGTATAGAAACTTCATATCGTTTGTCTCCTTAATTAACTTCCTTTCTTATAAGAAGTCCAGAAGACAAATATTGAGAATCTACAGGGAAAAAAAGATGAGAAAAGAACTGTAAAGGATAAGTAGTATCTAAATAATATCATGTTTAGCATTTTAATCTTTAGCTAAGGATAATGAAAAATGCTTAAAGGGTTATATTTACAGAAATGAGTGGACATATTTGAATTTTTAAAATTATTCAGTTTTCTCTTTAGAAAGTAAAACTTATATCTAGGACAAATGTGATGATGGCTTTGAGTGTTTGAGATACACATAAGGTAAAATCAATAGAAATTACTGCTAGAGGCAAAGAGAGATGGCAAGGGTGACTCCCTGTTCTCTAAGTTTGCTTATCTTAGAAAGGATGGATTATATGGGAAACCATGGGTCTGGTTCCTTTATTATCCCTAATGAGCATTGTCAAGATGACAGAAAAAATTTTGAAATTGTAAAGATGAAATTGGCATAAAACTAAGGAGTCCACTAGCACTGGCATAATTAAAACCATAGACCTTCATGAGTTTGAGAAAAGAGCATACAGGGTATATGTGGGTACTTCAACAAATGTATGGAAAATGGAATGAAAGTAAGTATTTTTGTGCAAAAATTTTTGAAATACATGCATATTCTTTTCATCATTCACATCTTCCATGCGCCTTTTGAAGATACCTTCTATACATGGATTGCAATTTTTTGCATCAAAATACTTATTTTTTTTTTTTTTTTGGACAGGCAGAGTGGATAGTGAGAGAGACAGAGAAAGGTCTACGTTTGCTGTTGGTTCACCCTCCATTGGCCGCCGCGGCTGGGACGCTGCGGCTGGTGCACCGCGCTGATCCGAAGCCAGGAGCGAGGTGCTTCTCCTGGTCTCCCATGAGGTGCAGGGCCCAAGCACTTGGGCCATCCTCCACTGCACTCCCTAGCCACAGCAGAGAGCTGGCCTGGAAGAGGGGCAACTGGGAAAGAATCCGGTGCCCCGACCAGGACTAGAACCTGGTCTGCCGGCACCGCAAGGTGGAGGATTAACCTATTGAGCCGCGGTGCCGGCCTAAAATACTTAATTTTTAAAGCTATTTTTCCTGCAACTTTTTGAAGAACCCTCATATGCTAATCAAGATACGATCTACAGAGGCCACAAATAACTTACAAATCTCATTATCTTATCTGAAAAGTTTAATTTCATTTCTTTATTTTTGATTTTTAAATTTTTTTTCTATGTCTGTGGAAGCGTCAACTTCACTTACATTAAACAGTAGTGATGGAGCCAGAGCTGTGGCATAGTAGGTAAGGCTGCCTGCCGCATGTAGTGCCAGCATCTCATCTGGGTGCTGGTGCAAGTTCCAACTACTCCACTTCCAATCCGGCTCTCTGCTATAGCTTGGAAAGCAGTAGAAGATAACTCAAGTGCTTAGGCCCCTGTACCCATGTGAGATACCCAGAAAAGGCTCCTGGCTTTGGATTGGTGCAGCTCCAATTGTTGTGGCCATCTTTGGGAGGGATGTGAACCAGCAGATGGATTATCTCTCTCTCACTCTCTGTCTCTCTCTCTTTTTTTTTTTTTTTTTTTTTTTTTTTTTTTTTTTGACAGGCAGAGTGGACAGTGAGAGAGACAGAGAGAAAGGTCTTCCTTTGCCGTTGGTTCACCCTCCAATGGCCACTGCCAGTGCGCTGCGGCCAACGCACAATGCTGATCCGATGGCAGGAGCAGGTACTTCTCCTGGTCTCCCATGGGGTGCAGGGCCAAGCACTTGGGCCATCCTCCACTGCACTCCCGGGCCACAGCAGAGAGCTGGCCTGGAAGAGGCGCCCCGACCAGGACTAGAAGCCGGTGTGCTGGCGCCTATTGAGCCACGGCGCCGGCCAGTCTCTGTCTCTTTCTCTCTCTCTGCCTCTCTGTAATTCTTACTTTCAAATAAATAAATAAATAAATCTTTAAAAAAACAGTAGTCATGACTGAGGTGCTAAGCTGCATTTAGTGTTGCTGAGAACCAAGCTGATAGAAGCTGCACCACCAGAAGATCTCAAATCTGGGCAACACCGACCCCTCATATGTTTCATTGTCATTCCTGGATAGCTGGAAAGAATTATTCTAGAATCTGATGAGTATAGGCTACAGATGTTGCTAAATATGCTCCAATAGGATGACCTCTACTTTCACACCCAACTCAGAATTACCTGGTTCCCAAAGTCGACAGTGTGAAGAGTGGAAAACTCACGCACCATCATGAATTTTGTGCCTTGCAGCAGAAGAGAAGAGGATGTTTCTTTAGTGCTTCAACCTGAACCCAATATATCTCACTTCTCCTCACAGTCATGTTGCCTAAGTAGTCACATGCTGCTGCTAACGTGCATGGACATTCGGGAATGTGATGAAGTAGGTGGCATATTTTACAAGTCACACTGGCACCACCACGGTCTAAACAAGATTATAGTGGAACAACTTTGTGTCCCTGGAGTCACATTGTTAAGTTAGAGAATTAAAGTCATAGAGCAGTGGGTATGAGCATGACTGACATCTGCTCTGGTTGCTGGCAGCATAAATATGAGTCTGCCAACAATTTCAAGCCAAGTACTGCTTTCACATGGAGGTATTCACTGAAACCCAGCAAAAGGCAATATATTAACTTTCCAATGTAATTTTCTCAAATATGTGTGAAAATGGAATTCATTATACTTGAGAATTGAATATTAAAGGTAATTAATGAATTTGGCAGCTCTTTTATTCTTAGCATTAGCTGGGAAAATTCCAATATTCAACAAATGAAACAAGTTTTCTAGTTTCCAAGTCATTTCTTTAAGTGGAACAAGTGACAGAGAAACTATCTGCATTTTTTTTTAATTCCAGAGAATTTTGAACTTCTAAAAGGAGTAAAATAATTTCAGAATAACAATGGAATTAAATTCATTACTCAGTGCTTCCCTTTCTCAGTAGATATTTATTTCCTCAAAATGAAGATCTCAATAATCATAGTGAACAACAGCAGAGTATAGCTGTGAAGACAACCAGCTCTAGAGCCTTGCACCAGCATTCTGCTAACATGTTTGCATGTTAACATGTGCTAACATAAGCTTCCCGTCCCTTGGTTTTAGTTTATCTTTAATATAACTAGTGAAGTCAAAGGAGAAGTTTGAGGTTGATTTACTTTATTGCAAAGATCTTGGCAGACACCTCACATATGAAAACCACCTACTTCCTTAGTGTTGTTGCTACTTTCCTACCAATTTCAGATTGAACTAATCACTCATTCTTTAGAAAATGATGTAGATAGAGCACCCAAAGGGTGTCATTGAGAACCTGGATTTGATTCTGGAAATTTCTTTGTTAAGGGTAAGAGATGTTCATCTCTTATATTTGTTTGTTTGGTTAACTTATTAAGCTCACATATTAATAAGTGTTTAGAAAAAAAGAAAAAACACCAACAATTTAATTGGTATATGGGTATAATGAATTTAGTAGATGTTTCATTATTCAAAGAGAATATAGAGACATTAAGAGGACCAGAAACAAAAAGTGCAGAAAGCAGCAAATATATATTTAAACTCAGGCAAAGTGAACAAGGAAGGAACTGGAGATCAAGAAGTCAGACCATCCCAACCATCCAATGTTGAGATGCAGTTTTTGTAGAGGAGGGCTAGGTTGCCATGGAAACATGAAACCACCAGTGACCAAGAATGTTACAGGGTATGGGCAAAAGCTGATTTGTAGGAACCACTCACCAAGTGGCAGAGAAATTTTCCCCAAGCCTGGCGAACTTTTACTTATCAATCTACTCATATCCATGCTAGAAGAAAGAACACTGGACCAAGAAAGGGAAGTCTAGTCTTCCTATTCTGTTGCCCAGTAAGCTTCAAGTACCCTCTATCCACAAAATCCAGCACAAAGCTAGAAGGTAAAGGAGAGCTATTAATAGAATCCAGTCCCTGTATTACGAAGAAAGAATTGAAATTCAAAACCTTACATCTTCACAGTCAATGCTGTTATGGAGCTGCCTACACAGCTTTGTGAGATAGGATTGTGAGCATTTCTTATCAACTCTGTTTTCAGTGACATCATGTAATGCTTGAAATTGACCACTGAAGTTCATTTTACAAAATTGTTAGTGGTTGAATTTGGCAGCAGGGATTCCATTCTCTAACATTCCCTAGCTGTGTGACAAGGAAAATAATCTTATTAATGTCTCCTCAGCTGAAAATAAAGAAAATCACAGAACTTCTTCCAGGATTCTTCTCAAATTGAGTAAAATAAACCAGATAGGAGTTGGCCACAGAATAATGCCTTTTAAGTATGTTTGATGGTAAAGATAATACCACATAGCATTCCAAAGAAGTTTGCTGAATGTTTTATTATTAAAACTCAGTTAAATTTGGTCAAATCCTTCCTTAATTTCACAGAACGAACAGAGGGCAAAACTAATTTTCCTGGATATTAGATTCTTAATATATAGCCCCGTGTGCTGTGCTTGGTGGTTTCAAAAAGAGGTCTCCTTTTAGAGTAAAGTCACAACATATTTCAAATTAGAAGATTATTTTTAAAATTCTGGAGTAAAAATCACAATCCTAAGCCCCTCTCCCACTGGTAATTAGAAAGTTTGGAAATATGACTATAGACACCACAGCCACAGCACCTGAATAGCCCGTGCTCATCTGGTTTCCTGTTCTTTATTTGCTTTCTTACCAAAAAGAAGTTGCTGCTTAAGGTCTGACCAAATACAAAGAGTATATTTCATCAGTATTAAAGTGAGATACTTCCATTATTCAAAAAACACTTAAATATATTAAGATATTTTAATTAGGCTGGCGCCGCGGCTCACTAGGCTAATCCTCCGCCTAGCGGCGCCAGCACACCGGGTTCTAGTCCCGGTCGGGGCGCCGGATTCTGTCCCGGTTGCCCCTCTTCCAGGCCAGCTCTCTGCTGTGGCCAGGGAGTGCAGTGGAGGATGGCCCAGGTGCTTGGGCCCTGTACCCCATGGGAGACCAGGAAAAGCACCTGGCTCCTGGCTCCTGCCATCGGATCAGCACGGCGCGCCGGCCGTGGCGGCCATTGGAGGGTGAACCAACGGCAAAGGAAGACCTTTCTCTCTGTCTCTCACTGTCCACTCTGCCTGTCAAAAAAAAAAAAAAAAAGATATTTTAATTAGAAATACTTAAGAGTTTTCCAGTTTATTTTAGATTTCCAATTATTTTAGTAATGTCCTGCTCCTTTAAAAATATCAAAACTTGGCAGAATAGAATATCTTAAATTAATATATAATTAATTAACATATATACCCGCATATCTTGTATATAAATCAATATTTTACATTTGTACTGTAATCACCAATTTGGAAATAAATCATAAATGGTCATGCAAAATACATACTTTTTTGTATTATGTGAGAGTATGAGGCACCCATGTATGCTAAATACAAAAATTAAGTGCATGTGATATTTCTCCCAGGGCTATGGGTAACTTTTCTAATTCTAATTAATTTCCTAGCAATAGAATTTATTCATAGAATGAAACAGGCCAGAGGATAACATAGTTGAATAATTCTGTTATTGCAAATCATGATTGTCTGATTATTACAATAGCAATATCTACCTCACCTTTTGAAAAATACGCATCCATTTCATTTTCATTGCCTTATTTAGTACTTACCACAAACCAAATTGTTAAGAGGGCAGGTATATTTTGCTGATTTTAAAATTGCTCAGAAAGGATGTTAAATGCTTGCGTGCTTCATATCTCCAGTTAATGGAAGAACTGAGGTCCTTGTTCACATAGGCTGTCCTCTTGCTTTGCAGTAAGCTGCTTTAAATAATAATCAAGGCAGGTTTGACTGTAGCAGTCAATGGGAGGGAAATATTTCACAAAGAAATTCCAAAATTGCTGGATTAGTCTTAAATATTTTATCAAATCAGACCATTTTATAAGTGATTTATGGTTTTGTAAAATTCTAATCAGTGCACTAAGAAACCATCACAGTAGGAACAGGTTAGGCAAGTGGAGAAATTTGTAGTAACTCTTACATTTGACTATGAATTCAATGAATTAGCCATCTCTATCAGGTCCTGAAAATTTACAAAATGTTTTCTTTTTCTTGTGATGCCATTAAAACCAATTCTGAATAGTTTTGAAGTTGAGAAAAGAAAACTGTATAATTATTAACAAAGTACTTTAAATCCTAAAAAGTGTGTCAATTTGTCTCCCCCAAAGAACATGGAGTAAAATCTTTTGGTTCTTTTAAAATTCATTATACTAGGGCCGGCACTGTGTCACAGAGGGTGAAGCCACTGCCTGCAGTGCTGGCGTCACATGTGGCACCAGGTCGGGTCCCAGCTGCTCCACTTATGATCCATCTCTCTGCCATGACCTGGGAAAGCAGTGGAAAATGGCCCACGTTCTTGGGCTCTAGCACCCACATGGAAGACCCAGAAGAAGCTCCTGGCTCCTGGCTTTGGTTCAACACAGCTCCAGCCATTATGGCCAACTAGGGAGTGAACCAGTGGATAGAAGACCTCTCTCTCTATCTCTCTGCCTCTCCTTCTCTCTTTGTATAACTCTGATTTTCAAATAAATAAATAAATCTTTAAAAAAATAATCATGTTTATTGTACAAACCCCATTATGGCGTTGATGAAAATCTTTATAGAGAAAAACTGTAATAACAATGTCATATTTTAATAAGTATGAATGTCCTACTTTAGAAATGTCCTGTTACATCTTGTCCATCCACATACATGATATAAACAGTGGCACATGCCTGGCATGGCTGCAATTTTATTTTCTTTCTTTTCTTTTTTTCATAATGTTATATGACACATATTTTTTAAGATTTACTTATTTATTTAAAAGTGAGAGTTACACAGAGAGAGAAGGTGAGGCAGAGAGAGGTCTACCATCCGATGGTTCACTCCCCAACTGGCCACAATGTTCAGAGCTGTGCTGATCCAAAGCCAGGAGCCAGGAGCCTCCTCCAAGGCTCCCATGCAGATGCAGGGGTACAATGACTTAAGCCATCTTCTACCGCTTTACCAGGCAACAGCAGAGAGCTAGATTGGAAGTGGAGTAGCTGGGACTTCAACCGGCGCCCATATGGGATGCCAGTACTGCAAGTGGCGGCTTTACCCGCTATGCCACAGTGCCGGTCCTGATATGACACACATTTTTAAATAAACACTCAGCTTCAAAGTTCTGAATCAATAGCTGAAATTTCATAAATTTTCTCTTGAAGATATTAATCTTATTTTTTTACTTTATTTAGAAATTTATTTATTTTTAGAAAAGATTTCATACATACTGTTCTTTTTATTTTATTTATTGTACAAGTTTCATGCATGTTATATATACAGATTTAGGAACATAGTGACATTTTATCCCTTATCCTCCCTTCCACCAATGCTCCAAACCTTCATCCTCCTCCCGCTCACATTTCCACTCTTAATTTTTACAAAAATCTATTTTCAGTTTACTTAATGATCATATAGTTAACCCTACAAGAAAACTTATTGGAAAAGACCCCAGAAGCACAGGCAATCAAAGCCAAAATTGACAAGTGGGATTACATCAAGCTGAGAAGCTTCTGTACTGCAAAAGAAACACTCTGCAAAGTGAAGGGGCAACTGAGAATATGGGAGAAAATTATTTGCAAACTATACAACTGATAAAGGGTTAATCTACAGAATCTATAAAGAGCTCAAGAAATTCAACAAAATAAACTCAGTTAAGAAATGCACAAAGTATTTGAACAGGCATTTTTCAAAAGGGGAAATTCAAATTGCCAGCAGACACTTGAGAAAATGCTCAGGAACACTACCCATATGGGAAATGCAAATCAAAACTACAATGAGGTTTCACCTCACTCCAGTTAGACTAGCTCTCATACAGAAATGAACAAATGACAATTGCTGGTAAGGATGTGGAGTCCACCAATTGTTGGTGGGAATGTAAACTGGTACAGCCACTGTGGAAAAGTACAGAAATGCATTGGAAATCTGAATATAGACCTACATATAATCCAGCCATCCTACTCCTGGGAATTTGCCCAAACCAAAAGAAATCAGCATCTGAAAGAGTTAATCATAACCCCATGTTCATTGCAGCACAATTCACAATAGCTAAGATATGGAATCAACCCAGATGTCCATTAACTTTGACTACATATAGAGTACTACTCAGCTGTAAAAAATGAAATCCTGTCTTTTACAAAAAAAAAAAAAAAATGGATGCACCTGAAAATCAGTATAGGTGTCATTCTTAAAATAAACCCCAAAGATGTAAAAGTTGTTATGATTTTAGACCAAGTATCTAAAATGATTATAAAATCTATCATCAACTTTCAATCTCTATTCCTCCATCACCTCAACCACATTTGCAGTTTATTTATGTTCAACTTGAAATCTATGCCTGTTACTTCATTATTTTTTCTTTCTCTGTTGGTTTTGCTAGGCAACTCTAAATCCCAACTCTGCGGAGCTAGTCTAGAGGGCCTACTGGGGGTCTGGGGAGGAGGGAAGGAAGAAGGTGAAATATATATCAGACAGAGTAATGTGTGGAAGTAAAAAGATGTCTTTGCCAAGGCCCTGAAGCTATTTTCCCTCACTGTAATCATAAAGAAACTTTTTATGTTCTAACTAGTTTTGTGAATCTGTTGTCCTTTCTTTTACTCTAGAATAAGTATTTTTACTTCATTAAAAGAATCTTTTCTTCCATTTCTTTAGGTCTCCTTGAATAAGAACAAAACATTCAACTAGTTCACAAAATGGTTGATATGTAATGGGGAAAAAGTAAGGATGAAGAAACTATGGCAGAGGAAATCAACATTTTTCTCTACATTCTTGTATACTGCGATTTGGGTCTTGTATATCAGACTGATAAGAGGCAGATTAACAGAAAATAAAGTTTATTATAATATATAATTAAAAAAGACTTCATAGAAAAGGGAAGACCTCAAAAAGCAGAGTTAATATACTTTTCCTCTGAAGAAACATAAAATATAGAGTCTTGTATGGGGCAGTAAATTGTGTAAAAGTCACTAAGAAATATAGGGGAAACACATGGCAGATATGAGTTATTTTAATAAAGTTTGTATGTAGGTCCACCTCACTGCCAACTTTTAGTCTTTATAGCTGTAAAACTTCCCCAGTGTAATAGATTTATGGTAGTCCTCATTTTTCAGAAGGTTTTTTTGTTCTCCATCTGTTGATTATCATTTACCTATAACTGATGGAAATCCTTATGCCAAAATTGTATACCTTAGGTTAATGTATTTGGATATCCCTCAGGGTTTTGATAAAATCCTAGTTCTCTAACTGAATAGGTGGCTGATCTTACCATGGTGGTCAAACCTCCATGGAGCTTGGTTTCTACCTCTGTAATTTTAATCACTCTTGAAGGGAACAAGTACCTGAAATACTTGCCACAGTTTTTTAACAGTCACTAAGCATTAAATGCCTTTGTTGTTCAGTTTAGCTTTCATTTATTGAATATATATCATGTGCAAATTCAGAATGCCTCAACAATAAAAAAAAATGAATAGCATGACTTATACAATAGGCTTGTCCCAGAAAAGCTTCTGTTGAAGACCTATAAACTAGGTTTGGGGACTGGCCATTACTCATCATAAATATTTCAGAATTTGATGGAATCAAGACAGGTACTAACAAGGGGAAGAATGCAAGGCAGCCTTTCAGAAGAAGAAAGTACATTAAAACAAAGTTTGACAGATTGTGGGATCTTTTGTTATTTATTTACTTCATCAATGAAATATCGAGAAAATTCCCACCAATGTTTAGCCCCACAACGTATGATCATTTTCAATGCACCATTCTTCAAATCATGCTTCCTGAGCTTTGTTTAACAGAAAGAATCAGGCCCTGGCAGATGCTTGGCTGAAATAGGCGCCAGTGATATCACCATGTACCTTGATGGAAATATACAGATTAGACTCCATAATTAAGAGAGGACATCACTTTTCTTGTATCTGGTTTTAGAGTACGCTTTTCAATATCCAGGTGATACATTTGAACTCAAAGTTATCCATTACATTATACCCCTTTAAACTAGTCCAATCCATTAATATTCATTACATACATTAACTAGATAAGAAAAATTATAAAAGTTTCACTTGCATTTTTTTTGACAGGCAGAGTTGACAGTGAGAGAGAGAGAGACAGAGAGAAAGGTCTCCTTTGCCATTGGTTCACCCTCCAATGGCCGCCACGGCTGGCGCGCGATAGCCGGCGCACCACACTGATCTGATGGCAGGAGCCAGGTGCTTCTCCTGGTCTCCCATGGGGTGCAGGGTCCAAGGACTTGGGCCATCCTCCACTGCACTCCCTGGCCACAGCAGAGAGCTGGCCTGGAAGAGGGGCAACCGGGACATAATCCGGCACCCCGACCGGGACTAGAACCCGGTGTGCCGGCGCCGCAAGGTGAAGGATTAGCCTAGTGAGCCGCGGCGCCGGCCTCACTTGCATTTTTGATGACAGCTCAAGGCTCTTACAGGTGCACAACCACCAACCACATCTTACAAAATCTTGCCCCTTAGATTTGGACCCCCTTGGGAATCAATTATTTTTCTCCTTGATTTTACTCCTGATTGTACCTCTTGTTAGATGACCTATATCTTGTCTTTTCTTTTCTTTCCTTTTTTAAAAAAATTATTTGACAGGTAGAGTTATATACAGTGAGAGAGAGAGACAGAAAGAAAGGTCTTCCTTCCATTGGTTCACTCCCCAAATGGCCGCCACAGCCGGCGCTGCGCTGATCCAAAGTCAGAAGCCAGGTGCTTCCTCCTGGTCTCCATGCGGGTGCAGGAGCCCAAACACTTGGGCCATCCTCCACTGCCCTCCCAGGCCCACAGCAGAGAGCTGGACTGCAAGAGGAGCAATCGGGACTAGAACCCGGCACCCATATGGAATGCTGGTGCCACAGGCAG
This sequence comes from Oryctolagus cuniculus, assembly GCF_051225735.1. Taxonomy (NCBI): domain Eukaryota; kingdom Metazoa; phylum Chordata; class Mammalia; order Lagomorpha; family Leporidae; genus Oryctolagus; species Oryctolagus cuniculus. Next base: position 55,990,469 of record NC_142884.1, on the reverse strand, counting down.
AGGGTTAACCAAGTGAGCCACGGTACTGGCCCCAACCTATCTCTTTTCAAAGGACCATGTTCTGTTCAACTCTGGAGACCTTTAACTCTGGAGACCCTTTTGTGTGGGTATCTGATATTAAGATGGTTCAGCTATGACTAGATTAACTCCAGACTTGCAAAGGTTAATTTTGATTTGTTTGCAAGTTTGGGTGTTTATAATTGAATCGATTCCTTGTTTGTGTGATCCCTTTGACTCTTAGACCTATCAGTGTGATCAACTGTGAACTGAAATTGATCACTTGGACTAGTGAGATGGCATTGGTACATGTAATCTTGATGAGATTGTATTGGAATCCCCTGGCACATTTCTAATTCCACCATTTGGGGTAAGACCGATTGAGCATGTCCCAAATTGTACATCTCCTCCCTCTCTTATTCCCACTCTAAATTGCAAGCTATAACTCACCTCAGAAGTAAAACGCTGGCCAGCGCGGTGGCTCACTAGGCTAATCCTCAGCCTGCGGGGCTGGTACCCCAGGTTCTAGTCCTGGTTGGGGTGCCGGATTCTGTCCCGGTTGCTCCTCTTTCAGTCCAGCTCTCTGCTGTGGCCCGAGAAGGCAGTGGAGGATGGCCCAAGTGCTTGGGTTTCTGCACCCGTGTGGGAGACCAGGAGGAAGCACCTGGCTCCTGGCTTCAGATCGGCACAGCACGCCAGCTGCAGTGGCCATTTTGGGGGTGAACCAATTGAAGGAAGACCTTTCTCTCTCTCTCTCTCTCTCTCTCTCTCTCTCACTGTCTAACTCTGCCTGTCCAAAAAAAAAAAAAAAAAAAAAAAGAAGTAAAACGTTAAGTGAACTGTAGAACTGTATAGGACAAATACACAAATATAAACATGTGATACAATTTCATCAAACTGTATGCACAAGCACGTACATAAATAAACATTAGAACAGATGAATTCTGGTTAACTTTTGTCAACTAATTCTTAACATGGTGCCAATGTGATGTCTTAGTTTCATAGTGTCTTCCAGTTCTGTAAGATATTAGGTTTGGGGAAAGTTGATAAAGGCTAGGCAAACTTCAGTATGGTTATTAAGAAAATGAACTATGTTTTTAGACAACCAGGATTCAAATCCAGCCACACAGTTTAGTAGCTTTGTGATCTTGAGCTTCTTTATGTTTCTAAATCTAAAAACATCACTTTTAAAACTGGGGTAAAAATGTACCTACTTCTCTGGGATTTGTTGAGGATTTAATGAAATAATGAATGCAAAGAATATACCATAGCTCCAGTACTTAGCAAGAATTCAATGAATGTTTATTTAGACAGGATTATCTAAATGTTTATCTGTGACACAGCTGGAAGTCAGAAAATGTTTCTTCTTAAAATCCAGACAATGAATTTGTCAGTTGTGTTTCCAGATTCTTTTAAAAAATTCTCTGTACAGATTCAGTTCCCTTTCAACTGATTTATGTGCAATTGATATTGTAATGCAATACTGTACAACACCTATAAAGAATCATCTGCTGATAGACCAAGAAAAATTGTTAGCTCTTAAGTGTCTCCAAATAGTACTATTGGATTATTACCATTTTTCTAATATACACTGGGGCTGTGATTTCATTATAATACCCAAAGATTATTTTAATCTGATCTCCTTAGAAGTATCAGTAAGTAATAAAATACAAAATTTAAAATAGGAGATCAACTTCTCAAAGAATCTGTTAAATTTTGATGGACTTCATTCTCTAATGATGAACTTGTGAAATGGTACGAAGTTTATATGATAAAGCAGTGGTACACATAATGTATCTTTCAGTCAATAGGCAGTTGTCATACTATTTCTATTTATAAACTAAACTTGTCTCCTGACAGCTTTGGAGAAAAACAAATCCAGTTCTCAAAAGAACATGACAAAATACTTGCTAAAGCAATTTCATAGATGATTTTGTTAAAAGTTGGTTTGGGACTAATACAAACCTGTGGAGACTTAGTATATGAGTGCCACATAGAGAGCCACAGACATCACTGTCATTTGAAACCAATCGAATAATTTATACTGAACAAATGATGAGTGAAAAGTACTTGCTACTTTATGAATATAATGTTTAGTATGTGTGAAGGGAAAACACATACTTTAATTCTGTGAGAAAAATCATGGTTTGGCTATTGTCTTTTATTGTTTTTCTAACTCTCAGATGTTTCCAAAGGAGATCGTTAGAATCAGGGTAGAAAAATAATAAGAACAAAATGATAATAAAAAAGTGAATAAGATAAAAAATATTCTATATTACCACTATATTACCACTTAGTTATTTACATATGAGGTTACCAAAGTAGATAATTATACTAAAAAACCAAAGAGAAGTGCATAGAAAGTATACATGAAAATTCTATTAAGATATTACTACAAAGTCCTAAATAATAAAGTTTTGGGGAATATGAGGATATTTTATCTCTCTCAATTTTACTTTCATAGAAGGAACACACACTGCCTTAAAGGGAAAAATACCCATAAACACATACATAAATACATTTCTTGAAAGAATTGAATTAAAAAAAAATTACTTGGTGCAAAACAGTTTTGATAACCATGCATAGTTTTTTCATGATGCACAATTTCCATGATCTTTTGAGGATTGTTTATATACATGGATCTTTTTAAAATAGTACCAAAATAGAGAGAGAGAGAGAAAAGGAGAGATCTTTCATTCACTGGTTTACTCCCCAGATACCCAAAATAGGTGGGTAACAAGGGTCCAAGCACTTTGGCCATTATCTGCAGCTTCCCAGAATGCATTGTCAGGAAGCTTGTTCAGAAACAGAACAGCAGGGACTCTAACCAGCACTCTGATGTGGAATGTAGACATCTTTTTTTTTTTTTAATAAAAATGATTTATTTATTTGAAAGAGTTACACAGGGAGAGAAGGAGAGGCAGAGAGAGAGCGAGGTATTCCATCCGCTGGTTCACTCCCCAGTTGGCTGAACCAACTGGATTGGAGCTGCACCAATCCAAAACCAGGAGTGAGGAGCCTCTTGCAACTCTCCCATGTGGGTGCAGGGGCCCAAGGACTTGGGCCATCTTCCACTACTTTCCCAGGCTGGCAGCTGTGTGGCTGGCCCAAGAGACAGCAAAGCTTTTGGAGGTAGTCCAGCTTATTGAACCAGGAGAAGAAGGCCACAGGGAGTTCCTGGAGATGGACCATGGTTTGAGCAGATCTGCTCCTGCTGGGTGAGCAGTGGGACCACAACTCCCGAGTCATAGCTACTCAATGATCCCAGCTGGAGGTAGGAGAGGGCCAGGCCTGTGCCATCGCTGTCCATCTTCAAGCGGCCCTCATCGAGGATCACAATGGACAGGGTCGGGAAGAGGCAGCTCTCCAGGGACAGTACACAGCTGAGTCCTCAGCACTCAGCAGGCTCCGCACTACAGCCCTGCAGCGTGACGCCTCGAGTCCTGAGCCACGCTGGCACCAAGCAGAGGGCCGCGGGAAAGCTGCCGCACCCCAAATGTAGACATCTTAAGTGAGGGTTTATAACCATCTTGCCACAATGCCTGCCTCCTGTACTTGGCATTGGATAAACTTCTTTTCAAGGATTGCTTCTTGGATTTATTTTGTTTTGGTGCTTGTTGGCAAGATGAAGGTTATGGCAGATTCTGATTTTGCTTCTTGGGGAAAGAAAGAATTTTAAACACCTTGAGATAATCATGCTTTGAGAGGCCCAAGGTAACTGTATAAAAATCCCAGTAGACAAGATTCCAGCTACTCAAACAATGAAAAACCCGTAATCAAGACTCATGACCAGTATGAATCTCTTTTGAGTTAACCCCTTGTATTCAAACTATCCCAATTCATGCTGTGTAGAATAAAGACAATTCCTCCCCACCGTGCCTTCTCTGAACTTCTCAGCTACAAAACTGTGAGCAGATGTGCTCCAAGAAACTTGCATGAAAGTAGATATTATCACTGATTTCACTAAAATAAACATAGAAAAATATAAACTTAAGACTATCAATTTGGGCATTAATAGCAAGAAAAAATAAAACAAAATCCAGAAACAAATTCAGACATATGCAAGGGACCTTCAAAATTTCATGAAAAAATGCATATTATGAGAAAATTACGCATGGAATTCAAATAATTGTTGCACCAAAATGAACTTTCAAATCAACTTTCTCACAGATGTTTGAAGTACCCTAGTACTTCAAAATACATATTTGTAAATTAAACATTCATTTTATGTTCCCTGGTTTCCTAGGTTTAGAACTGTGTGCTTTAAAAGAATTTCTGGGATGGCTAGTTACCAGCTATGTGGACAGTGTGTGAAGATTTTATTGTTTTGATTTTTTCAAATAGAGTTAGAAAACCAGATGACAGTAGTTTACATTGGACAACAGCAATCCTTGGATCTTTGAGAGTCTTTACATATGTGTGTATAGATCTATAAATATATGTAAATGTGTATACATAAACATGTAAATAAACAACTTGCTATACCTCCCACTATCCATATGTTTTTGTCAGCTGCAACTCTGTACTTTGGCACATAGCAACTTGTTTAAGTATAGCAGTGATCAACCTTGTCTATGCTCCTACATTTGATTATCCTGAGAGTTAAAAAACAAACAAACAACAAAACAACAACAACAACAACAACAAAAACAGTGGTGTCTGAATCCTACCTCTATGTTGACTTAATTGTTTGGTCTTGTGGCTTTGAGGTTAGCCATTTTAAAGTCTCTGGGTGATACTACTGTGTCCCTAAGATTGAGAACTCCTGCTTTAAGATTTTGCCTTTCTAACTCCTTTAGCAAAAGAATATATAACTTTCTTACAGCTATTTACATTGACCTTAACTTCTGTATTCCACAGGAAATAAAAGTCATGACTGAGATGCCTCTAGATCCTCAAAATCTTCAAGCCCATTAGCTGAAAGTCAACTCCAGTGTATAAAGCACAGACCAGATAAAATACTCCTCAGAAGTTCTCTCCATAGTCCCCTAAATGTCATGCTCAAATCTTCAAAGATTACAGGGGTGGAGGGAGAAACTTCAGTGTCCTCTGTCATCTGAGAGAACTAACTGATGAAGTTCATAAAACAGCTGAGAGAATAGGTACAAGAAACTGAGACCCTATACAGAAAATTGGGTGTAGACACTAGATACTAGGAATGCCTAGTATCACACAGTCTCTCAGAATCCATCCCTTAGCTTAAAGATTTTTCACAAATCAATATCTTGAAAAAATTAACTCACTAAATTGAAGGACTGCTACAAATGACCCACCAGGTCTTGGGCCACAAAACTCATGAAGTCATTTATCTCCCCTATAGATAATATTTTGATGTTCTGTTCTCAAGGTTTTCCCAAGAAACCCAGTACCTTAGCAAGAAGTAATTACCACCTGACTAACTGAAGCTCACTTGGACAATATCATAATTCTCAAAAAGCACAATAATATTAAGCAATCAAAGAAGGGCCAAAGCAGTGTGAAACAACTGGGGACCTCCACTCAAGCCGAACCTGTCCTCTCAGCTCCAATTTCAATCTACGAGAAAAGCTTTTCCTAGTATCTCAAGGAGCTACAGTACTGAGCAATAGCTGTCCAGTTCCTTCCAGTGACCTTTGCAACAAATGCCCATTTTCCTCTACCACCTAAATGTCAATGATGGGCTTGATGGGCACCAGAAGAGCAGACACAGGCTTGGAAGTTCTATAAAATGCACAGTAAATTTGGATTTAAACCTCTCTAATGCTTTCAAAAGATATGTAATAAATGCACAATGAATATCTGTGAGGAAACCTCCTTTTGGTGTTTCCATAAAGCAGAGATCAATTAATCACAGTTCAAGAAACCATATCTGGCCACTACTTCTTTTAGCACTGTCTTTGAGCTAAGAACAGTTTTTACATTTTTAGATAGTTTAACAAAATCAAAAGGTGATTAATTCTTGAAATGCAAATACCAGTATTTGTAAATGAAGTTTTACTGTGAATATGTGTTTCTATTTTTTTTTCTCCTAATATAGTTGGCCTCTAAAACTACTACAATGATAGATTATAGTCGTAGCAACAGAACATAAATTCCACAATACCTAAAATACTTGTTGTAAATGCTTTTACAATTACATGATCTTTTCAACCCTACCCTTTCAGAATGTGCTTTTAGTCACTGCTTCCTTTCCTTCTCATCACCCCTTGTGCTGACAACAGAACTCATTTGTTTCCTGTCCAGGGCTCCTCCACTGTGATCTTTGCTTTCCCTAAATTTTAGAGAAACACCATAAATTGTTGGAATCAATGCTTATCATTTATTAAAATTCTCAATAAAATGTTAGCCATAATTAGGCTGATTGCTAAAATTTAATCTCCATTGAAATGGCTTCCAAAAACTCAGTTTCTATACTGGTAAATCTCTCTGAAGAGGTGAAAAATCCCTTCTTTTTCTCAGGTCCTGCAGAGTCTTTATCCAGAGGACTCCAGTAGCGTCTTGGCAGTCATTCAAAGGTTGCAGCAACCTCAAGGTCAAGGATGCTGCTCCTCTAGAGGCCAGGATTACGTAGCCTATCCAAGCAAGCCCAGTTCCCTTCAGGCAAGGTGGAGAACAAATGTATATCCAGAAACAGATAGAGGGGGGAAATTATAATTTTCTTAGGATTGGAATGGATGCAGGTAGCATACAGTGATCTACTTCACCTCATGCAACAAATAATGTGCATCTGATAGAAGGATAGAAAAATATTTTCATTTTGTGTTCCAGAAAATTAATTTTGCACTTAAATGTGTCACTTCATAAAAGAAATAAGCATTTTTATGAAAATACCTGTACAGATAGTATCTCTTCATTTTTCTTCATCCCTGTTCCTATCATAAGACCACTTACATTCCCACCAACTTTCCCAGGCCATAGTAACCATTTCCACACTAAAGCTTGAGTCATCTTCCTAAACAAAGTATCTTACTATGTTCTCCCTTCTCTCCCAGATTAACATCTGTTCCATGAATCTCATTGTTTACAGGATAAAATACAGTTACTCAATGTGAGTCTGAAATACTCTTCTAGCCTAATGTCGCATTCAGCTCAACCCCTTGGAGTCGTCTGTGTACCTAGACGTGCTTTATTATCTTTTTTTGTGGAATGCATGTTGTCTCAGTGTGCTTGTTTTTTGTCTTATACATACTCCCTATGTCTAATCCTTGACAATACATCCAACTCCTACTGTTCTTTCAAGTTTCAACTCTATCAAAAAGAAATCTTATTTGCCACCCCCGCCAAATCTAAGCAGATATTCATTTTCTTTGTCATCATAGCTCCCTACTCAGACCTAAATTATCTACCTCTGCTGCAGCAATAAGATCCTCAGTTGTCCCTCCTACACTATGTCCTCCTCTCCTTACTAAATATCATAATGTTTAAGCCACAGCAACCATTGGATAAATCTTTGGCAAATGAGTAGACACATAAATGAATGAAGAAACAGGTGGGACAGAAATACAAACTCGCATAGGTTTCTGTTATTATTGTTACTGCTATTTTTATTCATTTTTTTTCCTCTTCAAAGTTCTTCATGAAAAAAAAATTCTGGCAGCCTATGCTTGAGCCTCATGGCTTTCCTACCACAATACAAGCTCCTCAACTAATACCCCAGTCTCTGGACAGTCCTCACGATTCAAGAGCAGCTGAATGTCTTTGTTCACACTGTTCTTTTGCTAGTATTACTCAACATATATCTTCCAAAGTGTGAATCAAATCAGTGCATCAAGAGCCTTGACCATAGTCTCTATGTATAATTAATCCCCATAAATTTTCTTGCTCTATGATACGTAACTAATATTTGAAAATTGTAATAAAATATAATGACAGGGATTGGATTAAGATGGCGTAGCAGGGAGGGAGCTTACTGCTCTACTCTAGGAGAAGATAGTTTAAAATGAAGAGAGTGCAGGATCAGAAAAAAGGGAGAAAATGGCAGAGGAAACAGAATGCAAATTAGATTGACACAGCAGACCTACATTGAGGGTGTGGACACACACAAATCAGGGCCCCAGCATCCAAGAGCCTCTGCACCAATTTCGGAGAGTGAGGTAAGACCAGACAGCAGCAGCCCACACCACTGATGATAAAGCTGCAGGAAAACCCTGGAGGGAATCCATCTTGGAGTCCTGTGGGGAATAGCGCACCTGCCAAACTAGAGGGGAAAAAAACGGAAGAGTATATTTCTGTCTCCCAGATCATCCTGCAACAGTGACCCATAATGAGCCGATAGAGAATGGGACCATTTGGACATATGTAACATTTGCACCAGCTCATGTCCATGGTCAACAACCAGCCTAGCCGAGTCTCCTGTGTGGCAAGGAGAACTGACAATGGTAGGGGGGTGGGGGTGTGCTCCTGACTGTGGGAGGCTTGTGTGCTGGTACCGTGAAAACACTGAGGCTGCCTGGGAAGGCTCAGGGTGTGGCTGGGATTTTGGACATTCACTGAGGTAAGCTCCACACACTCAGGGCTCCCTGGTTCCCTGGTAAAGGACATTGCTGCGGAATCGGATTACATCAAGCACTGCACAGATCCTTTGTGTGATTCATGTGGACGCTCAGAGGAATATTATACTCACTGGGGCGAGTGCCCAGACATTGGTGTCCTTCGAGGAGAGGAAATGAGCTGAGTCTATGGCAGCCAACAGAGCAGAACAAACTTTCTCTCTGATGAAAAAAAAAAAAAAAGGAGATTTACCATGGCCAACCTGGGTGTCACCTTAACACTTCCTACACAACATAGCTCCCTGGCCACACCCACCACAAGGTATTCTCTGAAAGCAGAACACTACACTAATTGACTCAGACGTAGTTCAAAGATAAAACCTGCCACAGCAAAAAAAAAAAAAAAAAAAAAAAAAAAAAAAAAAAAGCAGTGACTGAGTACCTCCACCAATGCTGAATAATAAATGTAACAATTCAAGGAACAAGAAGGAACACAATGATGACCCCAAAACAATAGAACACATCAATAATAGATTGTGAAAATGAAGAGATGGAAGAAATGCCAGAAATAGAATTCAAAAACTGATCATATCATTATTTAGAAGTATTCAGAAACAAATACACAACCTAATGAAATCCATACATGACATGAAAGAAAGTTTCACCCAAAAAATTGCGATCTTAAAGAGAAAACATAATGAAATCTTTGAAATGAAGAATTCAATAGAACAAATAAAAAAGACAGTCAGAAACCTTAACAACAGAATCAGTGATGCAGAAGAAAGAATATTCAACTTAGAAGAAAAAGTACAGGTAATTATACAGTTAGAAAAAAAAAGAACGAATTAGAAAACTGAAAAGCACTGTTGGGAATCTTATTACCAAACGACCCAACATATGGGTTCTAGGAATTCCTAAAGGCGTGGAAAGAAAGTATTATAAGACCTTTTTAGAGAAATAATAACAGAAAATTCCCCTAATTCAGAGAAAGAAAGGGGTGTACAAAAAAGGAAGCACATGGAACTCCTAATAGACATGACTAGAAAAGAGCTTCACCATGACACATTGTAATAAAACTCTCCACAGTAAAACATAAGGAAAATATTCAAAAATGTTCACAAGAGAAATGCCAGATTACTTTCAGAGGATCTACAGTTAAACTCAGAGCAGACTTCTCATCAGAAACCCAACAGCCTAGGAGAGAATGGCAAGATATATTCGAAGTCTTAGGGGCTGGCGCTGTGGCGTAGTGGGTAAAGCCACACTTGCAGTGCCAGCATCACATATGGGCACAAGTTTGAGTCCTGGCTGCTTCACTTCTGATTCAGCTCTCTGCTGTGGTCTGGGAGTGCAGTGGAGGATGTCCCAAGTCTTTGGGCCCTGCACCCTCATGAGACCCAGAAGAAGCTCCTGGCTCCTGGCTTTAGATCAGATTTAGAGGCGGCCTTCTAGGAAGTGAACCAGCAAAGGAAGACTTCACTCTCTCTCTCTGCCTCTCTTTCTCTCTCTGTGTAATTCTGACTTTCAAGTAAATAAATAAATGTTTAAAAAAGATATATTCAAAGACTTAAGAGAAAAGATCTGTCAATTCAGAATACTAAACCATGAAAAACTCTCATTTATGAATGACAGTGAAATAAAGAGCTTCCATAACAAACAGAAATTGAAAGAATTTGTCAACAGCAATGCAGCCCTACAAAAGATGAAAAAGGATGTGCTGCATTCAGAAACACAGAATCATTGTCATCACTACAAAAGAAGGCAAAGGAAGGAAATTTCCCAGTAAAAGTTCAAAGGAAATTCAAAATAAAAAACAGAAATATATTTGGAAAAATGGTGGGCAAAGTTGTTACTTATCAAGTCACCTTGAATATAAATGACCTCAACTCTCCAGTTAAAAGACACAGACTGGATAAATGGATTAAAAAACAAAACCCATCTATTTGCTATCTACAAGAAATACATCTTACCAACAAAGATGCATGCAGACTGAAAGTGAAAGGATGGAAAAAGTTATTCCATGCCAACAGTAACCAAAAAAGAGCTGGTGTAGCCATCTTAATATCAGATAAAATAGAGTTTAACACAAAAACTGTTAGAAAAGACAAAGAGGGGTACTATATAACTACTAAAGGATCAATTCAACAGGAAGATGTAACTATTATAATCATATATACACCTAATTACAGGGCACCTGGCTATTTAAAAGAAATGTTAAGGGATCTAAAGGGAGACATAGACTCAAATATAATAGTAATGGGGTATTTCAACAGCCCACTTTCAGTAATGGACAGATAAACCAGATATAAATTTAGCAAGGAAACAGCAGAGTTAATCAACACTATAGACCAAATGGATCTAACAGATATCTACAGAATTTTCCATCCTAACTTTGCAGAAGCATGGAAGCTTCTCTAGGATTGACCACATGCTAGTCCATGAAGCAAGTCTCAGCAAATTAAAAAAAAATCAAAATCATACCACACATATTCTCAGATCACAATGGAATGAAGCTAGAAATCAGCACCTCAGGAAACTCTAGAACATATGAAAACACTTGGAGACTGAACAGCATCCTCTTGAATGAACAGTGGGTTATAGAAGAACTCAAAAGAGAAATGAAAAAATTTCTGGAAACAAATGAAGACAAGATAACATATCAAACCTTTGGGATACAGCAAAAGTAGTGTTAAGAGGAAACTTATAGCAACTGCACCTACATAAAGAAACTGGAAATGCACCGAAAAAGATCTATCAATTCATCTCAAGGATCTAGAAAAGCAATAGCAAACCAAACACAAAACTAACAGGAGAAAAGAAATAATTAAAATCAGAGAAGAAATCAACAAAGTTGAATCAAATAAAAGAAAAAAATACAAAAGATCAGCAAAATGAAGAGTTGGTTTTGTGAAAAAAAATTGACACACTGTAGGCCCAACTAACCAAAAAAAGAGAGAAAATCCAAATCAATAAAATTAGAGATGAAAAGAGAAATGTAAAAAACACACCACAGAAATAAAAAGAATCATCAGAAATTACTACAAAGAGCTGTATGCCAGCAAACTGGGAAATCTAGAAGAAACAGATTCCTGTACACTTGCAATCTATGTAAATTGAGCCATGAAGACATAGAAAACCTAAACAGAGCCATAACCAAGACAGAAATTGAATCAGTAATAAAGACCCTCCCACAAAGAAAAGCCCAGAACCTGATTGCTTCACTGCTGAATTCTACCAGACATTTAAAGAACTAACTCTAATTCTTCTCAAGTTATTCGAAACAACTGAAAGGGAGGGTATCCTCCCAATTCTTTTTATGAAGCTAGCATCACCTTAATTCCTAACCTAAACAAGATGCAACAGAGAAAGAGAATTACAAACCAATTCCCCTGATAAACATAGATCCAAAATTGCTCAACAAAATTCTAGCCAACAGAATTCAACAACACATCAGAGATCATGCACCCAGATCAAGTGGGATTTATTCCTGGTATGCAGGAATGTTTCAATATTTGCAAATCAATCAATGTAATACAACACATTTAAAAACTGCAGAAGAAAAACCATATGATTATCTCAATAGATGCAGAGAAAACATTTGATAAAATATAACACCCTTTCATGATGAAAACTCTAAGCAAATTGGGTATAGAAGGAATATTCCTCAATGAAATCAAGGCAATTATGACAAACCCATGCTAGTGTTCTACTGAATGGGGATAAGTTGTAAGCATTACCACTGAGATAAGTATCTGACAGGGATGCCATTCTCACCATTGCTATTTAAAATACTCCTGGAAGTTTTATTTTTTTAACTTTTATTTAATAAATATATATTTCAAAAGTACAGCTTTTGGATTGCAGTGGCTTTCCCTCCCCATAAGCTCCCTCCCACCTGCAACCATCCCATCTCCCATTCCACTCCTATCCAATTCACATCAAGATTCATTTTCAATTATCTTTATATACAGAAGATCAATTTAGTATATATTAAGTAGAGATTTCAACAGTTTGCACCCATACAGAAACACAAAGTGTAAAGTACTGTTTGATTACTAGTTATAGTAGTAATTCACGTTGAACAACACATTAAGGACAGAGATCCTACATGGGGAGTAAGTGCAATTGACACTCTTGTTTATGGTGTCAGTAATCAGTGCTTGTCATGAGTTGCCAAGGCTATGGAAGCCTTTTGAGTTCGTCAACTCCCATCTTTTTTAGACAAGATAATAGTCAAAGTGGAAGTTCTCTCCTCCCTTAAGGGAAAGGTACTTCCTGCTTTCCCCTGGGATCTCATTCACAGAGATCATTCATTTAGGTTTTTTTTTGTTTGTTTGTTTGTTGCCAGAGTGTCTTGGCTTTCCATGCCTGAAATACATTCTGTTGGTTGCCTCTTCACTTTTCTGTTTTTTTTTTTTTTTTTTTTTTTGCAGTACAGAAACTTCTCAATTTGATGTAATCCCAATTGTTAATTTTGGCTTCGACTGCCTGTGCCTCTGGTGTCTTTTCCAAGAATTCTTTGCCTGTGCCTATATCTTGCAGGGTTTCTCTGATGTTCTCTAATAATTTGATGGTGTCAGGTCGTAGATTTAGATCTTTAATCCATGTTGAGTGGATTTTTGTGTAAGGTGTAAGGTAGGGGTCTTGCTTCATGTTTCTGCTTATGGAAATCCAGTTTTACCAGCACCATTTCTTGAAAAGACTGTCCTGGCTCCAGGAATTGGTTTTAGATCCTTGATCAAATATAAGTTGGCTGTAGATGTTTAGATTGATTCTATTCTGTTCCATTGGTCTATCTATCTGTTTCTGTACCAGTACCATACTGTTTTGATTATAACTGCCCTGTAGTATGTCTTGTAATCTAGTATTGTGATGCCTCCAGCTTTGTTTTTGTTGTACAAGATTGCTTTAGCTATTCGAGCGCTCCTGTGCCTCCATATGAATTTCAGCGTCATTTTTTTACAGATCTGAGAAGAATGTCTTTGGTATTTTGATTGGGATCACATTGAATCTATAAATTGCTTTAGGGAGAATGGACATTTTGATGATATTGATTCTTCCATGTTGCTCCCCCTCTTCGTGGAGGAACGACACAGGACCCTGTGCTGTTCTTTCGTCTGCTTGGCCCTCCCCGGGTTTGCTGTTGGTTCTTCCCGGGTTGGCTACCGACCCTTCCACCTCCGTGGAAGGGCGGTTCCCCCTGCCACTTTCCCCACTTCCACGGGGGAGCGGCACGCTGCCGGCCAGCTCTCTCGGGGGCTGCACAGGTGTTCCTTCAGATAGATGTTCCTGGTGCATGTTGTCTCTCTCCTCCTTTATAGTCCTCTTCCACCAATCCCAACTCTGCTACCCACACGCCGAGTACGCTGCTCTCCTCCAATCAGGAGCAGGTCCTACAGTTTATTGGTTGAACTGGAGGCAGCTGTGTAGAAGCTGTTTCTCCCTTCTCAGCACCATATTGTGGGAGAGCAGATGCATAGAATAAGTCTTAATTCCAGTAACTTAGTCTAGTCCGAGTTGCTCCCCACACTTCCACCCATAAGCATGGAAGAGTTTTCCATTTTTTGATATACTCTTCTATTTCTTTCATTAAGATTTTGTAATTATCATCATATAGATCTTTAAAGTCCCTTATGGGTCTTGCTTCATACTTCTGCATGTGGAAATCCAGTTTTCCCAGTACCATTTGTTGTTATTTATATAAAAATCCACTCAAAATGGATTAAAGATCTAAATATATGGCATGACACCTTCAAATTATTAGAGAACATTGGGGAAACCCTGTAAGACATTGGCATAGGCAAAGAATTCTTGGAAAACACCCCAGAGGCACAGGCAGTCAAAGCCAAAATTAACAAATGGAATTACATCTAATAGACAAATATCTGCAATGCAAAGAAACTCTCAGGAAATTGAAGAAGCAACAGATAGAATGGGAGAAATCATTTGCAAAGTATGCAACTGCTAAAAGATTAATAACCAGAATATACAAAGAGATCAAGAAAATCCACTACAACAACAAAAAAAACAGTTAAAAGATGGGCAAAGGATTTAAACAGATATTTCTCAAAAGAGGAAATACAAATGGCCAACACCACATGAAAAAATGTGCAGGATCAATGACCATCAGGGAAATGCAGATCAAAACCACAAAGAGGTTTCACCTCACCCCAGTTAGAATGGCTTTCATAAAGAAATCAATGAACAACAAATACTGGTGAGGATGTGGGGAAAAAGGTACAGTAATCCACTGTTGATGAGACTGTAGATACCTCAGAAATCTGAACATAGATCTGACATCTGATCCAGACAACCCACTCCTGGGAATTAATCCAAGGGAAATGAAATCAGTAAATAAAAGAGTTATCTGCACCCTCAATGTTTAATTGCCACACAATTCAAAATTGCTATGACATGAAACCAACCTAAATGCCCATCAAACAATGTAGGATTGGGGCTTGTGTTGTGGAGCAGCAGGTAAAAATGCTTCCTGCAGTACCAGCAGCCCATATGGGCCCCAGTTCAAGTCCCAGCTACTCCACTTTTGATCCAGCTCTCTGCTATGGCCTGGGAAAGCAGTAGAAGATGGCCCAAGTCCTTGGACCCTTGTACCCACATGGGAGACCAGAGTAAACTCCTGGCTCCTGGTTTTGGATCAGCACAGCTCTGGCCATTGCTGCCAATTAGGCACTGAACCAGCATATGGATGACCTCTCTCTCTCTCTTACTCTGCCTCTCCTTCTCTCTCTAACTCTCTGACTTTCAAATAAATATATAAATCTTTTAAAAAAAAATTATAGGATATTATATACTATGAATACTACAGAGCAGTAAAAAAAAATGAAATCCAATAATTTGCAACAAAATGGATGAGTCTGGAAAACATCATACTTAGTGAGATAAGCCAGTCCTAAAGAGACAAATACTCCCTGATCTGAGAGAACGAATATAACATCTAAAATGAAATCTGCAGAAGTGAAATTAGCTTTGAGACAGGATGACCTGCACTGCCCTGTCTTAACTGTTGAGGAATAGTTATTGCTTTTTTTGATTTTTCATTTTTTTCTCCTTACAGTATTGAACTCATTACTTATTTTCCTTTTTTTCAATTATTTTTTATTTTTATTTTTATTTTTTGACAGGTAGAGTTAGACAGTGAGAGAAAGAGAGACAGAGAGTAAGGTTTTCCCTTTTTCATTGATTCACCTCCCAAGTGGCTGCTATGTCCAGCACACTGCGGCCAGGTTTCCCATGTGGGTGCAGGGCCAAAGGACCTGACCCATCCTCCACTGCACTACCAGGCCACAGCAGAAAGCTGGACTGGAGAAGAGCAACCAGGACAGAATCCAGCACCCCAACCAGGACTAGAACCTGGGGGATTAGCCTAGTGAGCCACGGCACTGGCCAAACTCATTACTTAACATAGAGTTAATCATATATGTATAAAGTCAATTGAGGATGGAGCTCAGTAAGAAATAAGAGTGGGAATAAGTGAGGAAGGAGATAGTTTGTAACTGTAAAGCTGTATAGTTCTGTATGCATTCCTAAGGACTAAATTCTAAGGTTACAGTTTAAAAACTTGACAGGTGATCCCAAATCCCATTAAGCTGGGTGATAAAAATGTCATCTTAAGGTTCAAAGTGATCATATTAAGTGTTAAAGTGAATACATAGATAGAATTAAGTGTTAAGGTGTCTATATAAATAGGATCAAGTGTCAGGTAATTATAATAGACAGAATTTAAAAAAAAGAGAGTATGTTCCAACATGGGATGCAGTCCACACAGCAAACTCAAAGAATGACAATTGCTTTAAGTAACATTCTGAACTTAGAATCAGCCCTTAAGTCTTCCTTGTCTGGCTCTAAAGCCTGTGAGAGCATTTGAGGCATGGAAAGCCAAGACACTGTGGCAAAAAATGTTCTACATGAAGGATCTCTGTAAGTGAGATCCCAAAAAAAGAAGCGGCCATCAAAGAAGGATGTACTTTTCTCAAAGGCAGGAGAGAAATTCCACTTTGCTTATGGCATTGTCTAAATACTGACAGATTTTGTGGATTCAAAAGGCTTCCATAACCTAGGCAGCTCATGTCAAGAGCATCGGATGGTCACTGACATCATACATAAGAGTGTTAATTGTTAAATTAACAACTGTACACTAGTACCTGTGCACTAACTCCCCATGCAGGACCTCTGTCCTCAATGAATTGTATTATGAGAGTTAACTGTGATACTTGTTCTCAAACAGTTTTTTTGTTGTTGTGTGTGCATGTGTGTGCAAATTGTTGAAATCTTTACTTAGTATAGAGTTGGTCTTCTGTGTACAAAGTTAATTGAAAATGAGTATTAATGGAGAATGGTACTGGGAAGGGGAGAGGGAGGAGGACCAGGTGTGGAAGTGTGGATGGAAGGGTGGTAATGGTGGAAAGAATAACTATATTCATAAAGTTGTACATATGAAATTTGTATTCCTTAAAAATAAATTAATTATTCAACAAGAATTTATGGGATACATACACTATGGAATACTACACAGTAGTTTAAAAAAATGAAATCTGGTCATTTGCAACAAAATGGATGAATCTTTAAAATATCATACTTACTGAACTAAGTCAGTCCCAAAAGAAAAAATACCATATATTCTATATGTTCTCCCTGACCTGTGATAACTAATAGAGCCCTTAAAAGGCAATCTATTCAAGTGAAATTGACACTGAGAAGCAGTGACTTTGGACAGCCCTTATGTCAACTGTTGAGGAACAGTTTGTGTTCTTTTTTTCCCATACTATTTGTTGAGCTCTTCACTTGACATAGAGTTAATCACATACATCTAAAGTTAACTGAAAATAGATCTAAGTAAAAAATAAGAATAGGAATAGGGGAGGGAGAATGAGAGGGTTGGAGGTGGGTATAGTGGGAAGTATCACCATGTACCTAAAGTTGTAATTATGAAACGTGTGAAGTTTGTATTCCTTAAATAAAAGTTTCTGGGGAAAAAAAAGAAATGCATACACCACCACATTCATTGCAGCATTATTCACAATAGCCAAAATATGGACTTTAGCAAGTTGTATATAATTAGATGAATAAAGAAAATGTATGTAGATTTATAATGGCATATTATTCAGCTATGAAAAAAAGAATGCAATTCTTTCATTTTCATCAAAGTGAATGCAGTTGGAAGACGTCATGTTGAGTGAAATAAGCAAGACACAGATACAAATATTGCATGCTTTCCAGTATATGTGGGGCCTAAGATTAAAAAAGAAAAAAAAAGAAAGAAATGTCTTTGTGGACATCAGTATTGCTATGAATATAGTTTTGAAAAACTTGTTTTATCTCTTTGTCAAACCAATGGTTAAGAATGATATACTATTACAGTTTTAATGATATATAATTATTTTTAAAATTTACTGTATATGAATTAGATAGTCTTTTTAATTTATTATTTATAACCTTTTCCTTTATTCCTGCTGGGAATAATTTTTACTTATTAAACTTTATTCATTGAAGCATTAGGCCTTTGATTATAATGTAAGTTAAAAATATGTTATCTCAATAATTTTTAAAAAGAAAGAAGTATCATTTTATTCTTAGAACTGTACCTATGAACTATATTAAATCTTACCTATTTGTATTAAACTAAATAAATAACTGGAAAAGAAGTCAACATATTTGAGACATATTCACAAGGAATCTCCTTTTTTTTACTAAGGAGCTCCTGATGTTCAATGAATAATCACTCAATAAAGACTAAATAATATGTTTAAAAAAGCAATAGGTGATTAGCAGGTAGTCACAGGCATTCTTATTGTTGTTCTCCAGTCATCTTTATCAATGCAACAGACAATAACTGAAGTTTCCACTCTTCCTTCCTTCCTTCCTTCCTTCCTTCCTTCCTTCCTTCCTTCCTTCCTTCCTTCCTTCCTTCCTTCCTTCCTTCCTTCCTTCCTTTCTTTCTTTTTGACAGGCAGAGTGGACAGTGAGAGAGAGAGAGAGAGAAAGGTCTTCCTTTGCCGCTAGTTCACCCTCCAATGGCCACCAAGGCCGGCGAGCTGCGGCTGGCGCACCGCGCTGATCCGATGGCAGGAGCCAGGTGCTTCTCCTGGTCTCCCATGGGGTGCAGGGCCCAAGCACTTGGGCCATCCTCCACTGCACTCCCTGGCCACAGCAGAGAGCTGGCCTGGAAGAGGGGCAACCAGGACAGAATCCGGCACCCCGACCGGGACTAGACCCTGGTGTGCCGGCGCCGCAAGGCGGAGGATTAGCCTAGTGAGCTGTGGCGCCGGCCATCAACTCTATTTTTCTAAAACTCAAGTTTTTCTTTATTTAACATCTAGGATTGAGAACATCAGAAATGAAGCACTCTTTCAATTTTCCTACTTGCTTTATAATATTTCAATGTCTCCAACAATGAAATCTTTCTTTTCCTATTTTGGTAACAAGATGAAGGGTAAGATACCCCTTAGGGGTTGCAAAAAGGACAAAAGAAAGCTGTTTAATAATAATTATATTGTTCTACACAGTCTATCTGAAACAAAAAAAGCTAGAAGTAGTAATCTGGTGATTATCTGGTAAATATAGCTTGTAAACAAAGTATACTGACAATCCAATCCTCCAACAGATTTTGTTTTGGTCTAGTAAACTCTGAAAGGTTATTTGTATTAATCAAATCAGTCAGCAATTTCTAAAGCATAGACATTTCTTTTGGAAACTCATATATTCCTGAAATTGTCAAAGTAGTTTTATTTTTGCATTGTCAGCAGCAGAAACCTTCTTTGGAAAAAAAAAAAAAAAACAAATAAAAAAAAACCTTACATAAAACCTAAATATCCAAAAATAAATGATCCTATTGCAATGAGAGCTATTTTAAATGAAATGCAAGTGGGGACCTTTGAGCTATGTACTTTGAGAATGACAGTTGTTATATTTTATTACTCTGAGAAGAAAACTCTAACCTAGAAATTCTATATGATTCTATTAAGTTGTATGAGAATACAGCAAATTTAGAATATTTATCTTCTAGTCCAACATTCTCCCTAATTGGGTTGAAAAAGCAGTTCTCTAGATTGGACTGCATCAGGCTCACATGGAGCACTTGTTAAACATACATTAAAGTAAACTGAGCTACATCTTAGATTGACAAAAATCAAAATCATTTAGGGCAGGTCTCAGGATTTTGCATTTTGTTACCCTCTCATATTATTCTCAATGTACATTAAAATTAGAAGGCACTGTTCTTTTTTACTTCATCAGCAAAAAATAAATTGAATGGTTATGAAGCTATTCAAACAATTTGGCAGACAAACAATAGGGTCTTTGCAATATTTATTTCTAATGTAAAGGAACTACATGGAACACTTTCTTGAACTGAAACAATTCCTTGATGGTGGCCTCACTTCCTTGGATTTTCCAAAGATGATTCATATGGTCATACAGAAATATAGTGTTGCATGTATAATTCTTAGCTGATTTTTGCTTTGTTTCTTCTTTTTTTCTTTATATCCATGAAGAACTTGTTTCTTGGTAGCAGTGGCACTACAGAGTTACCATGGTAACAATGCATTTTGGGGGATAACAAAAGTAAATATGCATGTACTATGTCAGCACATCAGTTGCTAATTTCTGGCAAAGGCCCAAAATTATGTACAGCAGACTTTTGTTTTGAAAATGGTCCAAATTTTTGTTTTTAAGTATATTTTGTTAATTGAATAGTTGTTGCTTATTAATTAGGACCAAGAAAGACACTATTTAACAGCCATTTAGGAAAAGTCAGAAATAGAATAGAAATGTATACTTTAAAAGCATAAAGGACTTAATGAATCTATTAGAAGGGATTAAATTAGCCATGCCAAAAAAGATTAAAATGACACAAAAATTTTGGTCATGTTTTGTAAGGAGACTTTGCATTGATCTCTTAAATCAGGGAATACAGGAATAAATATAGTGGATGCTTATTCAATAATAACCTCCTCCACCAAAAAAATAGGACCAGAGAAATGTGAAAGTTAAAAGGATTCTGAGAAGCCAAGTGGGTCCAAGGAAAACAGTAAATGCACGGCAAATCCCTATCCTGAACTGTTTCCTATCTCCACCCACCCACTCACTCCCTGCCCTGTTGATGGTAGGAATTCATTTTTCAGCCAATAGGATGTCATAACTAGGAGTCTGTTCCTGCCTTCTTTCTTGACTTCTTTGACCGAGTTCCAGAATTCCAAGGTAAAAAGTCAAGCTTTAGAAGCATGTGTCACAGTTAAAGCTGTTTGTTCTGGCTTTCAAGGCCTTTCCTGTCTGGGTTCCCGCC